>NC_058082.1:166781975-167008185 GCF_014858855.1 Bufo gargarizans | reverse complement strand
GGGGAAGGGCTAGGTGGATGCCCTTGGGAAACCCTGCCAGCGGAGTCTTCAAACAGCATAAGAGACTGCTGCATAACTTGAGGCTGAGACAGTTTTCCCTGGTATGCATGGGGGTGATGTGACAGACTGATGGGGTTGGTTTTCAGGCGCCATCTGTGCGCTTTCTGCAGAAGACTGGGTGGGAGATAATGTGAACGTGCTGGATCCACTGTCGGCCACCCAATTGACTAATGCCTGTACCTGCTCAGGCCTTACCATCCTTAGAACGGCATTGGGCCCCACCATATATCGCTGTAAATTCTGGCGGCTACTGGGACCTGAGGTAGTTGGTACACTAGGACGTGTGGATGTGGCAGAACGGCCACGTCCTCTCCCAGCACCAGAGGGTCCACTAACACCACCACGACCATGTCCACGTCCGCGTCCCTTACTAGATGTTTTTCTCATTGTTATGGTTCACCACAACAACAAATATATTATTTGGCCCAATGTATTGTATTCAAATTCAGCGGGATATAAATTTGAGGCCTAGTATTTAGGCGCTGGGTGACCGGTATGGATTTAGTGACAGAATTAGACTTGGAAATGCACAGAAGCGTGTGTGTGTGAAGTTATTCTGAATGACCCTATGTGCACCTTCAATATTATATACCCTTTTAGGGATAGATTTCAAATAGCTCTGATATAGCAGAAACCACTAAATTATGAAATTGCTAAATTGGGAATTGTACTTCAACCCAGAACAAAAAATGTGCTTTGACGGACACTAAATATCTTGCCCAGCAACAACAGTACACCGGTGGGTAACGAGAGATTTAGAGGGAATTAAATTTGAGGCCTAGTATTTAGGCGCTGGGTCACCGGTATGGATTTAGTGACAGAATTAGACTTGGAAATACACAGTAGCGGGTGTGTGTGAAGTTATTCTGAATGACCCTATGTGCACCTTCAATATTATATACCCTTTTAGGGATAGATTTCAAATAGCTCTGATATAGCAGAAACCACTAAATTATGAAATTGCTAAATTGGGAATTGTACTTCAACCCAGAACAAAAAATGTGCTTTGACGGACACTAAATATCTTGCCCAGCAACAACAGTACAGCGGTGGGTAACGAGAGATTTAGAGGGAATTAAATTTGAGGCCTAGTATTTAGGCGCTGGGTCACCGGTATGGATTTAGTGACAGAATTAGACTTGGAAATGCACAGAAGCGTGTGTGTGAAGTTATTCTGAATGACCCTATGTGCACCTTCAATATTATATACCCTTTTTGGGATAGATTTCAAATAGCTCTGATATAGCAGGAACCACTAAATTATGAAATTGCTAAATTGGGAATTGTACTTCAACCCAGAACAAAAAATGTGCTTTGACGGGCACTAAATAACTTTCCCAGCTACAACAGGACAACGGTAACGAGAGATTTAGAGGGATTTAAATTTGAGGCCTAGTATTTAGGCGCTGGGTGACAGGTATGGGTTTAGTGACAGAATTAGACTTGGAAATACACAGTAGCGGGTGTGTGTGAAGTTATTCTGAATGACCCTATGTGCACCTTCAATATTATATACCCTTTTTGGGATAGATTTCAATTAGCTCTGATATAGCAGAAACCACTAAATTATGAAATTGCTAAATTGGGAATTGTACTTCAACCCAGAACAAAAAATGTGCTTTGACGGACACTAAATATCTTGCCCAGCAACAACAGTACACCGGTGGGTAACGAGAGATTTAGAGGGAATTAAATTTGAGGCCTAGTATTTAGGCGCTGGGTCACCGGTATGGATTTAGTGACAGAATTAGACTTGGAAATACACAGTAGCGGGTGTGTGTGAAGTTATTCTGAATGACCCTATGTGCACCTTCAATATTATATACCCTTTTAGGGATAGATTTCAAATAGCTCTGATATAGCAGAAACCACTAAATTATGAAATTGCTAAATTGGGAATTGTACTTCAACCCAGAACAAAAAATGTGCTTTGACGGACACTAAATATCTTGCCCAGCAACAACAGTACAGCGGTGGGTAACGAGAGATTTAGAGGGAATTAAATTTGAGGCCTAGTATTTAGGCGCTGGGTCACCGGTATGGATTTAGTGACAGAATTAGACTTGGAAATGCACAGAAGCGTGTGTGTGAAGTTATTCTGAATGACCCTATGTGCACCTTCAATATTATATACCCTTTTTGGGATAGATTTCAAATAGCTCTGATATAGCAGGAACCACTAAATTATGAAATTGCTAAATTGGGAATTGTACTTCAACCCAGAACAAAAAATGTGCTTTGACGGGCACTAAATAACTTTCCCAGCTACAACAGGACAACGGTAACGAGAGATTTAGAGGGATTTAAATTTGAGGCCTAGTATTTAGGCGCTGGGTGACAGGTATGGGTTTAGTGACAGAATTAGACTTGGAAATACACAGTAGCGGGTGTGTGTGAAGTTATTCTGAATGACCCTATGTGCACCTTCAATATTATATACCCTTTTAGGGATAGATTTCAAATAGCTCTGATATAGCAGAAACCACTAAATTATGAAATTGCTAAATTGGGAATTGTACTTCAACCCAGAACAAAAAATGTGCTTTGACGGACACTAAATATCTTGCCCAGCAACAACAGTACAGCGGTGGGTAACGAGAGATTTAGAGGGAATTAAATTTGAGGCCTAGTATTTAGGCGCTGGGTCACCGGTATGGATTTAGTGACAGAATTAGACTTGGAAATACACAGTAGCGGGTGTGTGTGAAGTTATTCTGAATGACCCTATGTGCACCTTCAATATTATATACCCTTTTTGGGATAGATTTCAAATAGCTCTGATATAGCAGGAACCACTAAATTATGAAATTGCTAAATTGGGAATTGTACTTCAACCCAGAACAAAAATGTGCTTTGACGGGCACTAAATAACTTTCCCAGCTACAACAGGACAACGGTAACGAGAGATTTAGAGGGATTTAAATTTGAGGCCTAGTATTTAGGCGCTGGGTGACAGGTATGGGTTTAGTGACAGAATTAGACTTGGAAATACACAGTAGCGGGTGTGTGTGAAGTTATTCTGAATGACCCTATGTGCACCTTCAATATTATATACCCTTTTAGGGATAGATTTCAAATAGCTCTGATATAGCAGAAACCACTAAATTATGAAATTGCTAAATTGGGAATTGTACTTCAACCCAGAACAAAAAATGTGCTTTGACGGACACTAAATATCTTGCCCAGCAACAACAGTACAGCGGTGGGTAACGAGAGATTTAGAGGGAATTAAATTTGAGGCCTAGTATTTAGGCGCTGGGTCACCGGTATGGATTTAGTGACAGAATTAGACTTGGAAATACACAGTAGCGGGTGTGTGTGAAGTTATTCTGAATGACCCTATGTGCACCTTCAATATTATATACCCTTTTTGGGATAGATTTCAAATAGCTCTGATATAGCAGGAACCACTAAATTATGAAATTGCTAAATTGGGAATTGTACTTCAACCCAGAACAAAAAATGTGCTTTGACGGGCACTAAATAACTTTCCCAGCTACAACAGGACAACGGTAACGAGAGATTTAGAGGGATTTAAATTTGAGGCCTAGTATTTAGGCGCTGGGTGACAGGTATGGGTTTAGTGACAGAATTAGACTTGGAAATACACAGTAGCGGGTGTGTGTGAAGTTATTCTGAATGACCCTATGTGCACCTTCAATATTATATACCCTTTTTGGGATAGATTTCAAATAGCTCTGATATAGCAGAAACCACTAAATTATGAAATTGCTAAATTGGGAATTGTACTTCAACCCAGAACAAAAAATGTGCTTTGACGGACACTAAATATCTTGCCCAGCAACAACAGTACAGCGGTGGGTAACGAGAGATTTAGAGGGAATTAAATTTGAGGCCTAGTATTTAGGCGCTGGGTCACCGGTATGGATTTAGTGACAGAATTAGACTTGGAAATACACAGTAGCGGGTGTGTGTGAAGTTACTCTGAATGACCCTATGTGCACCTTCAATATTATATACCCTTTTTGGGATAGATTTCAAAGAGCTCTGATATAGCAGGAACCACTAAATTATGAAATTGCTAAATTGGGAATTGTATTTCAACCCAGAACAAGAAATGTGCTTGAACGGACACTAAATAACTCGCCCAGCTACAGCACTAGGGACAGATTTAGCTGGATATAAATTTGAGGCCTAGTATTTAGGCGCTGGGTGACCGGTATGGATTTAGTGACAGAATTAGACTGGGATATGGCCAAAAAATGAACAGACTATTGCTGGTTAAATGCACTTGGTGTGACAGCTTCACCCTGATGTAGGCTTTAGCCAAAAAACAACCACACCATTGAGGGTTAAATGCACTTGGTGACAGGCGCAGCTTGCCCCTGATTTTGTATATGGCCAAAAAATGAACAGACTATTGCTGGTTAAATGCACTTGGTGTGACAGCTTCACCCTGATGTAGGCTTTAGCCAAAAAACAACCACACCATTGAGGGTTAAATGCACTTGGTGACAGGCGCAGCTTGCCCCTGATTTTGTATATGGCCAAAAAATGAACAGACTATTGCTGGTTAAATGCACTTGGTGTGACAGCTTCACCCTGATGTAGGCTTTAGCCAAAAAACAACCACACCATTGAGGGTTAAATGCACTTGGTGACAGGCGCAGCTTGCCCCTGATTTTGTATATGGCCAAAAAATGAACAGACTATTGCTGGTTAAATGCACTTGGTGTGACAGCTTCACCCTGATGTAGGCTTTAGCCAAAAAACAACCACACCATTGAGGGTTAAATGCACTTGGTCGCAGCTTGTGCTGGCGCACCACAAGACACAAAATGGCCGCCGATCACCCCAGAAAAATGAGACTGACAAACGGTCTGTGCAGCCTAAAAACAGTGAGCAATTGAGGATCAGCAGCTCAATGATCCACAGTTGCAGATCGATCAGTTAATCAAGTCCTTTGGAGGAGTTAATCTGCCTAATCTCGCCCTACTGTCGCAGCCGCAACCTCTCCCTACGCTAATCAGAGCAGAGTGACGGGCGGCGCTATGTGACTCCAGCTTAAATAGAGGCTGGGTCACATGGTGCTCTGGCCAATCACAGCCATGCCAATAGTAGGCATGGCTGTGATGGCCTCTTGGGGCAAGTAGTATGACGCTTGTTGATTGGCTGCTTTGCAGCCTTTCAAAAAGCGCCAAGAAAGCGTCACAAAAGCGCGAAGAAAGCGACGAACACCGAACCCGAACCCGGACTTTTACGAAAATGTCCGGGTTCGGGTCCGTGTCACGGACACCCCAAAATTCGGTACGAACCCGAACTATACAGTTCGAGTTCGCTCATCCCTAGTTATTTCATCTCCGTTTCAACAATACAGAGAGATTAAAGTAATCCAACTAAACAAAGAAAACTGAAGAAAAGTCTTTTCAAGATCTTCTGTAAATGTCATTCTACAAAAATGCCTATTCTAACTGAGGAAAAAGATAGGACACCCTTGCCCCTAATAGCGAGTGTTACCTCCTTTGGCTGAAATAACTGCAGTGAGACGGTTCTTGTAGCCATCTACCAGTCTTCGACATCGGTCTGAGGAAATTTTACCCCACTCCTCAATGCAGAACTGTTTCAGCTGTGAGATGTTTGAGGGGTTTCTTGCACGTACAGCCCTTTTCAAGTCACCCCACAGCATCTCAATGGGATTCAAATCTGGACTTTGACTTGGCCATTCCAGGACTCTCCATTTCTTCTTTTTCAGCCAATCTTTGGTTGATTTACTAGTATGTTTTGGGTCATTGTCATGTTGCATGGTCCAGTTCCGCTTCAGCTTTAATTTTCTAACTGATGGTCTCACATGTTCTTCAAGCACCTTCTGATACACAGTAGAATTCATCGTGGATTCTATGATGGTGAGCTGACCAGGTCCTGCTGCAGCAAAGCAGCCCCAAACCATGACACTTCCACCTCCATGCTTCACAGTTGGTATGAGGTTCTTTTCTTGGAATGCTGTGTTTGGTTTACGCCAAACATGTCCTCTGCTGTTGTGTCCAAATAATTCAATTTTGGACTCATCTGTCCAAAGAACATTATTCCAGAAGTCCTGGTCTTTGTCAACTTTATCTCTGGCAAATGTCAGTCTGGCCTCGATGTTTCTCTTGGAAAGCAAAGGTTTCCTCCTTGCACACCTCCCATGCAAGTTAAACTTGTACAGTCTCTTTCTGATTGTAGAGGCATGTACTTCTACATCAACAGTAGCCAGAGCCTGCTGTAGTTCTCGAGATGACACTTTAGGGTTTTTGGAGACCTCTTTTAGCATCTTGCGGTCTGCTCTTGGGGTGAACTTGCTGGGGCGACCAGTCCTGGGCATGTTGGCAGTTGTTTTGAAAGCCCTCCACTTGTAGACTATCTTCCGGACAGTGGAATGGCTGATTTCAAAATCTTTTGAGATCTTTTTAAATCCCTTCCCAGACTCATAGGCTGCTACAATCTTTTTTCTGAAGTCCTCTGACAGCTCTTTTGCTCTCACCATGGTGCTCACTCTCACTTCAACAGTCAGGAGCACACCAAACTAAATGTCTGAGGTTTAAATAGGGCAAGCCTCATTCAACATGCAGAGTAACGATCTACTAATTATGTGCACCTGGTGTGATATACCTGTGTGAGATCTGAGCCAATTTAAGAGGGAATACATGTGAGGGTGTCCTATCTTTTTCCTCAGTTAGAATAGGCATTTTTGTAGAATGACATTTACAGAAGATCTTGAAAAGACTTTTCTTCAGTTTTCTTTGTTTAGTTGGATTACTTTAATCTCTCTGTATTGTTGAAACGGAGATGAAATAACCTTTTATTAAAAATGTTACAAAAAACCACATGCTTTCAAAGGGTGTCCTAATTTTTTCACATGACTGTACACCCCTATACGCTTTCACCAGAAATAACTGCAACAAGGCAGGGCATATATATTTTTTCTTTTTTTATTGAAATACACTATACATTTTCACCAGAATTAACTGCAGAAATGCACTGAGAATATACTTTTCTTGTAATACTGAAATACGCCCCTACACGCTTTCACTAGTGTTGATCGAGCACCAAAGTGCTCAGGGGCTCTGGCCGAACATCGGGATGCTCGGAGCATCCGAGTATAATGGAAGTCAATGGGAGAACCCGAGCATTAAACCAGGCACCCCCTGGTCTTAAAAGGGGAGGGTGCCTGGTTCATAGGAAAAGACCAGAAATTGATGGAAACACCACCAAAATGTTTCGGGAACAGCATGGGGAGGATGTCTGGATGCATCTTGGACTCCCAGGTCGCTGCTGGGAACGATGTTTTCCGAGTAGTACGCCACTTTTACAGACTGACAATAATACGCACAAAACCGAAGATAAAATCGATTTTAGAGGAAAAATTGTTAGGAAACATTCTTTTCTGTATATTATATTGTATATAAAGTGCAAGTGCTGCCAAAAATTGTAAAGAAGAGGCACTCCAATACAACCTGTATATCACATAAAGGAGGGCCTCATTCACATTGTGGTACAATTCTTCATGTAGTGGGAATCCTGCACTTATAAAGCCTATGCACTAAGTGAAAGGGCTGCCAGAAATTACAAGGAACCGACACTCCAATACACCCTTTATTACACATAAAGGAGTACTTCATACACAGCCTTGAAAAATCATGATTGATGGCCTGCTAGTGACCCTCAAAAACATTTGGAGCAAGGGCCTGCTGATCTGACCATCTAAAACATTATGGGCGAGGGCAATGCTGCCGCTTTGGTGACTCCATTCGGATGTCTGCCCTATCAACTTTCAATGTTATTTTCAGCGCAAACCATGGTGACCACGGGTAACAGGGAATCAGGGTTTGATTCCGGAGAGGGAGCCTGAGAAATGGCTACGGCTGCCACATCCAAGCAAGGCAGCATGCGTGCAAATTACCTATTAGGTATAATTAGGAGAGGGCCTGCAGGTGAGGGACTGAATTACCAGCAACTTGGACAGGAGCACGTTCAGCTTCTGCGCCATTGGATGCGTGCACACATACTGTTGTTTCGCCACAGAGGCTTCTTCTGGGGATCCTCCAACGCCGTTTCGCCACACAGGCTTCTTGCGGGGATCCCCAGAAGAAGCCTGTGTGGTGAAACAGCGTTGGGAGGAGGTGACTGCAGAGTCGGCGTGCCACATACGGTACTGACATGAATTGACTTCCTATCCTGCCCTTACAGTATATAGGTTTTGCAAGTGACCCATATGTGGCCACCGTGCCCTAGGTGCTAATAATGTTTCCTGTGTCCATATTGCGATAGTGGTTTCATTGCTGGATTACACTCTGAGGCTGACGGACTCTGCAGTTCCCTTTTTGTCCTCTCTTGGGGTCTCACCTGCTGCTGTTCTATGTACATGTTTTTATAAGTATTGTATGAATTCAATAAAGTATATATATATATTCAATCTTGATGGAAGAAATTTTTCTTTGGTGGGGCTGACATACTTTTAGCTGAACTAAATATAGTATTTTTCGCCCTATAAGACGCATTCGCCCATAAGACGCACCTAGGTTTTAGAGGAGGACAATAATAAAAAAAATATTTTGAACCAAAAGGTGTGTTTTTGTTGGGTTTTGAACTAATAGTGGTCTGTGTATGACACTATTATGGGGTATCTGTGGATGACACTGTTATGAGGGATCTGTGGATGGCACTGTTATGGGGATATGTGGATGGCACTGTTATGGGGGATCTGTGGATGACACTGTTATGGGGGATCTATGGATGGCACTGTTATGGGGGATCTATGGATGGAACTGTTATGGGGGATCTATGGATGGCACTGTTATGGGGGGAACTGTGGATGACACTGCTATGGGGGGTATCTGTGGATGACACATATATTTCATCTTATGCTATATATGTGTCATCCAAAGATTCCTCCCCCATAACAGTGTCATCCACAGACCCCCCCCATAACAGTGTCCCTGTGTAAAATAGTGAATGACCCCTAATACAGGGGGTGGCGGCCGGCATCTGGTGTTGTAATGGCAGTGGGTCCCGGTGCAGTGACTGTATTTTATTACACCGGGCCCCGCTCACTGTAGTATTAATAGGTAACGTCTAGGCATGGGCGCTGTTTTAAACTATATTACTCCTCTACAGCATAGAAAAATCCATATAGTACGGTACTCATTTAGAACTCCTGTAGGCATGCCGGGCGGGCGGGCGACTGCAGCGTAAAGTCATTCACTACGTCACGCGCCTGCTCCTTCCACTTTATGAATGAAGCAGGCGCGTGACGTAGTGAATGACGTTACGCTGCCGCCGCCCACCCAGCCTGCCTACAGGAGTTTCAAATGAGTACTGTACTACATGGATTTCTCCATGCTGCAGAGGATTACTATAGTTTAAAACAGCGGCCATGCCTACCTATTAATACTACAGTGAGCAGGGCTCAGTGCAATAGAATACAATGACTGCACCGGGCCCCGCTGCCATTTTCCACACCAGATGCCAGCCCCCACCCCTCCTCCCTCCCTGCTGATACACCGCCGGCCACGCTGTGCAGCATCGCGGTCAGCGATGTATCAGTGTAAATGGCAGTATTCACCCCATAAGACGCACTGCTATTTTCACCCGACTTATAGGGCGAAAAATACGGTAAATTAAGCGAAAATTAAAAAAAAACTAAAAGCGACGAATATATTTTTCTTTTTGTACTGAAATAGGCCACTAAACACTTTCACTACAATTAACTGCAGAAGTGAACTGAAAATATATTTTTCTGGTTGGATTAAAATACGCCACTATATGCTTTGACCAGAAAAAAATTAAAGAGTGAAGTGCGTATATATATATTTTTTTTGTAGTACTGAAATACACCCCTATACGCTTTCACCAGAAATAACTGCAACAAGGCAGGGCATATATATTTTTTCTTTTTTTATTGAAATACACTATACATTTTCACCAGAATTAACTGCAGAAATGCACTGAGAATATACTTTTCTTGTAATACTGAAATACGCCCCTACACGCTTTCACTAGTGTTGATCGAGCACCAAAGTGCTCAGGGGCTCTGGCCGAACACATCGGGATGCTCGGAGCATCCGAGTATAATGGAAGTCAATGGGAGAACCCGAGCATTAAACCAGGCACCCCCTGGTCTTAAAAGGGGATGGTGCCTGGTTCATAGGAAAAGACCAGAAATTGATGGAAACACCACCAAAATGTTTCGGGAACAGCATGGGGAGGATGTCTGGATGCATCTTGGACTCCCAGGTCGCTGCTGGGAACGATGTTGTCCGAGTAGTACGCCACTTTTACAGACTGACAATAATACGCACAAAACCGAAGATAAAATCGATTTTAGAGGAAAAATTGTTAGGAAACATTCTTTTCTGTATATTATATTGTATATAAAGTGCAAGTGCTGCAAAAAATTGTAAAGAAGAGGCACTCCAATACAACCTGTATATCACATAAAGGAGGGCCTCATTCACATTGTGGTACAATTCTTCATGTAGTGGGAATCCTGCACTTATAAAGCCTATGCACTAAGTGAAAGGGCTGCCAGAAATTACAAGGAACCGACACTCCAATACACCCTTTGTGACACATAAAGGAGTACTTCATACACAGCCTTGAAAAATCATGATTGATGGCCTGCTAGTGACCCTCAAAAACATTTGGAGCAAGGGCCTGCTGATCTGACCATCTAAAACATTATGGGCGAGGGCAATGCTGCCACTTTGGTGACTCCATTCGGATGTCTGCCCTATCAACTTTCAATGTTATTTTCAGCGCAAACCATGGTGACCACGGGTAACAGGGAATCAGGGTTTGATTACGGAGAGGGAGCCTGAGAAATGGCTACGGCTACCACATCCAAGCAAGGCAGCATGCGTGCAAATTACCTATTAGGTATAATTAGGAGAGGGCCTGCAGGTGAGCTGACCCTGTAAAAGATTTTAGGTGCGGGCCTGCAGGTGAGCTGACCCTGTAAAAGATTTTATGTGCGGGCCTGCAGGTGAGCTGACCCTCTAACACATTATATGCAAGGCCTGCAGATGGGCTGACCCTGTAAAAAATTGTAGGTGAAGGCCTACTGGTTAGCTGACCCTGTAATAAATTATATGTGAGAGCCTGCTGGTGAGCTGACCCTGTAAAAGTTTTGAAGTGCGGGCCTGCTGGTGAGCTGACCCTGTAAAAGATTGTAGGTGAAGGCCTGCAGGTGAGCTGACCCTCTTAAAAATTATATGCGAGGGCCTGCTGGTGAACTGACCCTGTCAAACATTATATGCGAGGGCCTGCTGATGAGTTGACCCTGTAAAAGATTTACAGTGCAGGCCTGTTGGTGAGCTGACCCTGTAAAAGATTTACAGTGCTGGCCTGCTGGTGAGCTGACACTCTAAAAAAATTATATGCGAGGGCCTTCAGGTGAGCTGACCCTGTAAAATATTATATGTGAGGGCCTGCTGGTGAGCTTACCCTGTAAAACATTGTAGGAGAAAAAAAGCTTCTGTGCTTTTTTTACTGAAATACGTCCCTATACGCTTTAACCAGACGTAACTGCAGAAGTGAAATGCGTATATATATTTTTCTTGTAGTACTGATATAAGATACTAAAGATACTACGATAAAAGCAGATAAAAGCCACTAAAGGCTTTTCAACATAGCACTCGCAGCCCAATAACAAATAGCTGGAATAACAGAGCTGTCTAATGGCTATTTGGATCCCAAAATAATCTTTACCTGCACTTGTAAATCGCTTTCCAATCAATGTCCCTAGCGCCTCCTGACCTGTCTCCCTGCACCAATGATGCTGTGAAATGATTCCTCCCTATCCTTTCCCTGCACTTATAAATACATTTTTTTCCGCAATCAGGTTTTTCCAATTGCTGTCCCTAGCGCCTTCACATGTCTTTCCCTGCACTCTGAACGCTGGAAAATGTCTGACTCTAAGATGGCTGCCGTATTTATTTGGCTGTGACATCACAAGGCTGGCTGGCTGCTGATTGGCTGCATGCAGGCATGTCAATCTGGGTGATCCCGCCTTCCCAGAGTTCCTTGCCCCATGTCCTCAGTCCTCACACGTGTAGCTGCCATTTTTGGAAAAATTTGATTCTTTACCACGAAGCGTGAGGAAATTCGCATTAGTTGCGAATCAAATTTTTCCTGAAATTCGAAACGAATTCCACTTCGTCAGCTTCGATTTGGTCATCTCTAATCATAAGGATCCAAACTGTGACAAAAATGACATTCCGAATCTTTGTCTTTTGAACTATACAGCCATTACAGGGGGGCATTCCGTGGTGACAGAAAATAAGACAACAGAGATTTATAGCAAAGTATTTGCAAAGTTAATTATATTAGGTCCAAACAAAAGATTACACACTCACCACATAAACCTATGTTCTGAATAAAAATTATAAAATTAACAAGTTAAAAATTAGTTTTAGCAAATCTGGAATTTAAAAGAATGAACTTAGAATTTGATTTTCTCTTCAGCCTTCAGTGTGACTGAACAGAGTGTTAAATAACTTTTTTCGACTGTTCAGTAATAAATAGGAGTATAGCATTCCTGTTTCTGTATTTCTACAGCAGCTTATTGATTGTTGTCTGTTATTTGATTGCTCCGGAGTTGCCATTTTGACCTCTCACATTTTAATTGCGCAAATATTTTCTGCGTGCATCACTATGTCTTCACCTTAATGGATTTTGCCTTCTATAAAATGAGCAGGACAACAGAATGACTATGGGTGGCAAAATGGATCATTATGTCAATATAGAAGCAAGACTGTATTTTAACTTTGGAGGTTCCTTGCTAACAAAAATGCCACAGAACAATTTATCATTTTATTTTTTCAGATATTTTTATTTTGGTTTTCTACCATGCTTAGCATAGACCCATACATACTGTATGCTACTGTCATGGGGTCTAGGAAATAGAAGTCTAAGCCTAGGATGGCCTTAGTCACTTTTCGAATGAGCATAGTTGCCAAAAGTCCTACATTTGCAAGGAGTGCCCTCATTTTTAGAGACAGTCCCAACCAATTCGGGCTGTCCTGTTTCAAAAATGGATGGGGCTTGCCTGTGTAGGACTGTAATGTGAACAAACATGAGCATTGTATTTACACAATTACCATGTAAAGAATGAGACGGAAACAAGAACCAGGAACTCATAAAGGGGGTGAGACAACGGACATAGCAAACAAACTCACAATAGTGAATCGCAATGTCAGTGTAACGCTTGTAGATAGGTACAGGCACGGACAGTGAGCCCTGACCTGGAACCCAGCCCCAGAGGTATGGCTAGGCTTTCCAGCACCCGGGGCAAGGCTTCAGCTGTACCCACCCCCTGCAGTTGTCACTCAAATTTACAGAAAGAACGAAAAGTGCATCAGCTATTTTTTTTACACAAAGCCACTCCTCTAACCCTGTCCAATGCATAACTATACTCACCCAGTCCCTCTTACCTAAAAAAAATTATCATAGGGTACACGGCGGTACCAACACACTTTGCGATAAATGAAAACTGGTCCCCCGCATCCAGGGTTTCGCTGGCATTTTGGCATGATGTCCATTGGATCTGGAACAAGGTCACTGTGGTTATAGAGCAAAAAGAATAATCACATAAGGAAGAGATGGTAAACTAGGAGGGGGAAGTGTGCTGGCCCTGTAAGACCGAGTCGTTCCATTGTATAATCTAGAGCATTTCCCCTTAGTGCTACCACATAGTACTAATGCCCACATGATGTCTACTCACAGTAGTAATATCTACATTGTGCCTCCTTTACAGCAGAAATGCCGACATTGTGCCCCCTCACTGCAGTTTTCCCCAAATTATATCCCCTGACAGTAGTTATGCTCACTTTGTGGCGTTTTACAGTAGTTAACCCATATTTTGCCCCTTCACAGTAGTTATGCCACCTTGTGGCCCCTCAACATTAGTTATGCCCACCTTAGTGCCCTTTGCAGTAGTTAGGCCCACCTTTGTACTCCTTCTCAGTAGTTATGCCCACCTTTGTGCCCCTTCACAGTAGTTATGCTGACCTTGTGACCCTTTCACATTAGTTATGCCCACCTTAGTGTCCCTTTGCAGTATTTATGCCCACATTTGTACCCCTGCTCAGTAGTTATGCCCACCTTTGTGGCCCTTCACAGCAGTTATGCCCTTCTTTGTGGCCCTTCACAGCAGTTATGCCCACTTTTTTCCCCTTCACAGTAGTCATGCTGACCTTGTGGTCCCTTAACAGTAGTTATGCCCACCTTTGTGCCCCTTCACAGTAGTTATGCCTACTTTTTTGCCCTTTCACAGTAGTTATGCCCACCTTGTGGCCCATTCACAGTAATTATGCCCACCTTTGTGCCCTTTCACAGTAATTATACCCACCTTTTTGCCCCTTCACAGTAGTTATTCCCACCCTGTGGCCCCTTCACAGGAGTTTGCCCCCTTACTGTGGTTATATCCTCCTTGTGCCCTCCCTTTGGCCTCTACTGCCCTCTCCAGCTCCATAAAAAAAAATATATAAAAAAAAATACTTACCTGTTTCCCTGATGATCAGCACACCCAAGGGCTATAACTTTTGTTTTTTTCCAGCAATATACCTATATGAGGCTTTATTTTTTGCAGGACAAGTTAGAGTTGAAGTGAGACAACTTTTTAAAACATGGCATCCTAACTAGGACACATTGCAGGATCTCATAACATACAGGGTTCTATATGGCTTTACATACCATCTTTTGGTAAGCTCTGAAGAATGAACACTGATATCCAGTTTCATCTTAATCTGTTCCCATGAGTCCAGAACACAGCTCTGCAAAATCCCTGACTGTGGCGTAGAAAGCTTCTGTGCTTAGATTCGTACTGCCAGCTACTGCCATGGCACTGCTGTACTGTGCAACATCCTGATAACAGATGAACTCTGCAGCTGAATTGGTTTGTAGTAAAACAAGAAGCAGGCCGGAACCTACAAAAAACAAAATCATACTTGAAATCTAGTAGACAACATTATAGCTAATGTGCAGTCAATTCTAAATCCAGGTAAATCCACTTACCTCCATTTAAAATCGCCTGCTTTTGGTTTTTGCAAATTTTTCAATAATGGTATTGAACTCTAATTTGAAATCTCACTCAATTGAAATCATTGCTAGGTTAGTCAGTCTTTCCTGGCTCATTGTAGATCTTAGATATGTTTTGATTAATTTCAGTTTTCAGAAACTAATTCAGCCATGATCACTATCAACCAAGCATTTGTGTCCATGCATTCAATTACTTAGCATTTGTATTAAGCTGCAGAATAAGGACTTCAGGTCATTTTAGTGCACAGTGAACTCCATGATGTCAAACCCCCCAAAACCTAAGTGGTAGTTATATGAACGGAGAAATAAAAAGGTCATGGTTATTAGAATGTGGGTGTCATGTTCTAACTCAAGGCAAGGCAGGAAGACCGGGTGACCTCGATTACATAGTAGGTGGCCACACAAATAGGGCAGATGGCATCACCCAGGTGAGGTGCATGGCTCCTGCACCCAGCAAGGCTGGAGACAGACTGCCCCTAAGCTCAGGCATACAGGTATATAAAGAGCACCTAGTGACCACACCCAGACCATTACCCTACCAGTACCAAACAGGGAAGGGAGCCTGCATGAATACAGTGAAACACACTACGTCAGAGCACAAACAACCCGTGTCACAGTGACCACACTGTGACACTACCAGAACCGAGACAACAGGGAGGGGAGCAAGCATACACTAGGAACAGTTTACACACAGGCTGCCGCAACTACATGTAGGCAATAGCAAACAACCTACACAGAATCCTGTGTCACAGTGAACTACACTGTCACAGTGTGGAGGAAAAATCTAAAATGCTGAAATAAAAATAGGCCCTGTCTTATGGGTGGTCTCACATCAGCAAATAGCATTTGTATTAGGGTCGGCTCAAGATAAGTACGCCTACCTACCTACTATGCCAAGCAGTAGGGGTATGCCGAGACTGCTGTACGGAGAGTAGGCTAAAGGGGCCCACCCCATTGAGTAGTTAGAATAAAAGGGGACTTGGAAGGGTGGGGCAGAAACGAGCCGCCGGTAAGGTGAGGAGGAGGCTGCAGCTTATAAGCAGTATAGCCCCGCCTCCCCTCACACAAATGCGACAAATAGCCATTTGCCTATAACTTGTATTCGGGTCGGCTCAAGATAAGTACACCTACCTACCTACCTACTATGCTAAGCAGTAGGGGTATGCCGAGACTGCAGTACGGAGGGTAGGCTAAAGGGGCCAAAAATAACAAACATAGCTCAGGGCAATAGTGTTATTAACAAAATTACAATAACAGATTCCTGAAAGCATTAAACATTTCATACTGTAGATTTAGTATATATACTGCATGACAAGCCGACTGCCATCTGCCCAACTTCTTAATAACATGCACTGAGACTTGTGCTTGGAGGCTGCGAAGCCGCACCAATAGGAAAGGAATGCCCTGTGATGGAACTGGGACTGACCCGAACATTCCTAAATAATATTCGGATGAATTTGAGAAAGTTCTGACAACTCAAAGGTGCAGAACCCAGCTTTAGCAGAAGAGCATCCCCTGGGGTTGCTTCGGTAAAGCGCGTCCATTTCTGCACTGCCATAACTGAGCAACACTTATTACCAATGGGGAAGTATCTAACCTCTGTGAGTTGACCCGCTCGGGCCGTCTTTGTGGACGTTAAAGTAAGAACTTAGCATGACCCATCTCATGACAGCTAATCCTTCCTCAGATAGCTCTTGCATGTTGTGGCGCAGGTGAACTCCTTTGGTCTGAGGAAGCCGTAGAAGGCTAGGTACATGGTTGTCTTGATCAATAAAGTAGTGTGCTTACTGAAGGGGTTTTGCGTAGTTTATCTGAAAGCAATCAGACCATTGACCCTGTAAATGGATGTCTTTTATACCATCGGATCGGAGTTTTCTCCAATCCGATGGTATATTTTAACTTGAAGCGTCCCCATCACCATGGGAACTGCCTCTATGTTAGAATATACCATCGGATTTGAGTTAGATTGTGAAAATCAGATCCGACAGTATATTCTAACACAGAGGCGTTCCCATGATGATGGGGACGCTTCAAGTTAGAATATACTAAAAGAAGTGTGTACATGACTGCCCCCTGCTGCCTGGCAGATCTTCGGATCCTTCTGTATGAAAGTAACCTAAGGCCACGGATCACGGACGCGGATGCCAATCTTGTGTGCATCCGTGTTCTTTCACGGACCCATTGACTTGAATGGGTCAATGAACCATTGTCCGTCAAAAAAATAGGACAGGTCTGGCACCTCATGAGCTGTTATGAGTAAGGACGCTAAGTTCACGTCCTTGCCGTAAATTATTTCCTGTCGAATGTTGGCTGGAACGAAGTGGAACAGTGCGATAGGGGGTACAGAACCTGACCCACCAGCAACACTAGCCTGGAGGCTAGAAGAACCTGCCGGACTTTGGCACACTAAACGGGCAGCTGTATGGCCTGCCTCGACCGATTCTAGCCTGGCTTGAAAGTTCCACATTGATGACGCCATGGAGTTGATGGCCGCGTGCAGTTGCGTAAGCGAGGTCTGAATAGTGTCCATGGACACCACCTGTGGATTTTGGACCTCTGGAACTGAAGACAGAAGACGGAACAGTTCCGCCTTCCTTGCAGAAGCTGGAAATGGATTGCCTCTTTTGGATAACTCTGCTGGGACAACCTAAGGCAGCAGAGCGCAGCTCTGAACACATGGAAGCCGTAACAACGTGCGGCGTGTCTGTGCCGATCCCTCCCCCCCTGCCCAGGAATAAAGCCGCAAGGCCCCGATCTTACTGCTGGAAGACGTGAACGCTGGGATGTAGACATCGATGCCGATGAGAGGCAGTGACCGTATACTTACGTACGCACAGGCGCCCGGAAGTGATGCAGAAACGAGCCGCCGGTAAGGTGAGGAGAAGGCTGCAGCTTATAAGCAGTATAGCCCCGCCTCCCCTCACACAAATGCGGCAAATAGCCATTTGCCTATAATTTATTAATTTATCATGTAGAGGAAGTTAATACAAGGCGCTTACTAATGTATTGTAATTGTTCATATTGCTTTCTTTGATGGCTGGATCAATTCTTCCATCACATTCTACACAGCATGTATCCATGGTTACGACCACCCTGCAATCCAGCAGCAGTGGTCATGCTTGCACACTGTAGCGAAAAGCGCCAACTTTTCTGGTGGCTGGGACTGTAGGAGCACACATAGGCTGGCACTTTTTTCCACTATAGTATACAACCACGACCAGCAATGATTTATTGTAGGTGGTCTTAACCATGGAAACCGTGTATAATGTGATGGCGAAATGAATCCAGCTATCAAAGGAGGTAATATGGCGACAATACATTTGTAAGTGTCTTGTATTAACTTTCTATACATGATAAATGCCATTTGCTGAAGTGAGAGAACCCCTTTATTGTTTTTGTGTGAGCTGTGAGAGTGTCGTTTTTTGTGGGGTCACTGGGGAATTTTTTTTATTTTGGTGGACATCATTTTTAGCTAAATGTTTTGGGAGGGCTAAAAACGTTGAATCATTCATTTTTATTTCATTATTTTTTATTTTTTTCGTTACAGCATTCAGGAAAAGCATCTTTTATTTAAACCTTTAATTGTTCAGATATTTTCACATGTGGCAAAACAAAACCTGTGTAACTGCTCAGATGCTGTAGTTGCTATTGTTGACCACAGCATCTGAGGGGTTAAATGACCGTTGGGTTGCTGGCGTGGCTATATTTAACTATTACGTCAGCATGCTCTGTCAGGGGTGCAAGGGGGTTAATTAATCCATTCCTAATTCCCATTTTGGCTCCATGCATGCCTCAACCTAACCAGCACTACTGAATTGCCCTCTGAGATTCTCAATGAGACCTGGCTGGGGCATGGGGCCTAAATGAGGACTAACAATGGATTAATAAAAAGGATTATTACTGGAATTTGCTGCTCAATAGGCCTATGAGAAAGAATATTACTAGTGTGTATATACCACCTAGGCCCCCACAATAATAATCCTCCATGATTAATCCTGGCCCAGTAATGACTCTTCCTGAGGCTCAGCCTGAAACACATACATTTCCCCCCAAAAAATTAACCCTCTGGGCAGCAGCAATAGTCAAACTGAAGAAATACAGTCAGTCACCTACTACTGTCCTCACTCCCTAACTGGTCTGAGTGGTGTTGCAGCAAGCACCAGGCAGCCGCCACTGAGGCACTGTTTAGTTTGTTAAAATTGTGCCCCAGGCCCTCAGCTCAGCTCAGTCGCTCCGGGGCTGAGCCTCAGGCCAGGGGGACTTAACTTGGTCAGTGTGCTGTGTGAGTAACTGTCTGTGACACTGACTGTGTCACACTCACTGACCGCTGAGTCACAAACAGGCTGCGCTCGGTCCTTAAGTGGCAGCCATCTTCTCTTAGTTCTTCTTGCCAGTGCAAACAGCCGCGCGCACCCTAGTGATTCATCAGGGGGCACAGCGCTCCTTTGGCCTGGGCTGAGAGTTTACCGGTGCTTCTCGCTCACTCTCTGCGCAGTGTAGCAGAGAAGCAGAGCAAAAACATTAGTGTTTTTTCACCAGCGGCCAGCCAGCGCCCCCCTTCAGTCTGGCGCCCGGGGCAACGACCCCCCATCCCCCCTCACGCTACGCCACTGCCAAGGGGTTTAAATAGAGCATGGATCCTCAGGATCAGAACCTGATCGATGCCTCAGCACGCCATTAGTCAGAACACTAGCACACAGGAATAGAGCAGCTGAGCAATCAGCCCACTGCTAGTCTCCTCCAATACATGCCCACTGTTGCTAAGGATGCTGTAGCATCACCAGAGGGCATGGCTTAGCAGCACGTCTCTCCCCGCGCGGTCACGCCAAAGCTGGAGATCTCACCGCTGAAACCTTGACAGGTAAGTTTGTGACAGTCAGTGCAATGCATATTATAAGGCTAATAGGCATTCACTAGAGATGATGAGCGAATTAGAAACTGACGAAGTGGAATTCGATCCGAATTTCAGGAAAAATTTGATTCACACTGAAGCTGAATTTCCTTACACTTCATGGTAACGAATCATATTTTTTCCTAAAATGGCTGCTGCACGTGTGAAGACATGGAGCAAGGAACTCTGGGAAGTCGGGATCACCCATAATGCCATTCATGCAGCCAATCAACAGTCAGCCAGCCCTGTGATGTCACAGCCCTATAAATGCCATTTTCCAGTGTACTTAGGGTCGGGAGAGACGTCCGCAGGCTATAGAGACAGTGATAGAAAAAAATGTATTGTGCTAAAAAAAGATTTACAAGTGCAGGGAATGATTATTTAAGGTGTAGGGAAAGGATAGGGGGGGAATCATTCCACAGCATTTATATTGAACAGGGTTCAGAAGGGGAGGTTGCCGCCTGGGTAATAGGAACAATCTTATTACACCTTGCTGCACTGACTGGGCACCCAAATTGCCATTATACAGCTCTGTAATACCGACAAACCGTTCTTGTTATTGGGGTGTTACAGCCATTAACAGAGTTTATTACAAGGAAATATTTCTACATCTTACTTGCCCTTGTGCAGTGCAGTTATATATTGCAAAGCATTTTTTGGCTTGTATTAGTGGGAAAAAAGAGCTTATTAGCTGTTGTGTGGTGAAGTGCTAAAATTACAGCACTTTTTGTCCTGTAATAGTGGCAAAATAGAAATATATTTGCAGTTCAGCGGTGCAGTTAAATGTTCTAAAGCCCTTTTTATCCTGTGATAGTGGCAAAATAAAAATATATTTGCCGTTCAGCAGTGCAGTTATATGTGCTAAAGCCCTTTTTGCTAATGGCGAGAAATGCGTACAATGGAGGATGCCCACAGCGTACCACAAGTGCCACATAGACATCCTACACCAGATAGCAAAATGTGTGGATGTAATTGACTATATCAATTAAACATTTAGAAGAACAGGTGCACTACTGTGGTGGATGCAATCAACAAAATCTGACTAAACCCTCACACTGATGTTAAAATGAGACTTTAGCCAATATATCCTTATATGAAAAAGATACCGTAGCCCGCACACCACGTCAAGGTATCTCAGGAGGCATAGGACCTAACGCTAACCTACCTGGAGAGCACCCGACTGGGTAAGGAGGGTGATGAGGGACTGTTGGTCCCCCTTTCCCCTTCCCTTAGTTTCCCTGGCTAGGGGTTGAGGAATAGGCCCCAGGTTTATGGTAGTGGAGAGGAAGGTAGGGGGTTAAAGAAAATGTAGGTGGAGAGGGTATGGAGGAGGAGACGGTGGTAGGAGGAGTAAGGCAGGTTCATATAGAGGGGGACAGTGGTTAGCATTTCCTCTTGTCAGGGTAAGCCGAGTTGGTAAGTGCTTACCTCCGGTTTGACTCTCCAGGATGTCCGCGGGTGACAAGGCGCTGCGTGCTTCTCTCTTGGCGCGTTTTCAGGCGGAGGGGGAAGGATGGCTGCGCTCCTTTTTGCGCAGCTTTGATCCTTCCTCTGCCTCCGCTCCTCCTGCTTCTGCTCCATCGGTTCCTCCGGAGACGCCGCTGGGTGAGTGTCACTCAGGGAGGGATCGGGGTCTGCGGCGCTCGGCGCGTAGTCGCCGCCCCCCTGCCAAATTGCGGCAAGTGTTTCCTGGCCGTTCCGGAGCGGCCGCTTCACGCGGTGGCTGTAGTCCAGGTCGGGGATTGGAGCCGGAAGTAGGCTGCAATATAGCTCCTCCCCTTCCGCCTCCTTCATCTCTGTATATAGGAGTATCGGCGTGGCAGGCGAGCAATTTGGCGGTCATGGGGTCTAATCATTCTGGCGCTGTGTCGGCGGATGATCGCCCCATTACCCCACCGCCATCGCAAGCTGCCCCCCCTTCCTCCCCCCTTATCTGCACCAATTATTTCTTTAGCCCCCTCTTATATGGGTGGTGCGGCTGGTAGCCCGGCTCCTCCTATTGGGGGTGCTTCTTTGTCGGTTGGTGCTGCAGTTTTGAGCACTAGTACTCCCCCCACCCTTTTACAGCCTCATCCCACTCCTCCTACAGCGGCTTCTTCGGTTGGTCTGAGCAGAGGCAGGGAGAGATCTTTGTCCCCCACTCCCTCCAGAGAGGATAGGCGTCGGGGGAGGCGCAGCCGCAGACGACAGCGTTCAAGTCGGCGATCCAGGTCATCCCGGTTCAGTAGGCGGTCCAGATCTTCCAGGTGGCGTTCCCCGTCATCTTCGGAGGGATCCTCGGGAGCCTCGGAAGAGTCTGATCGTACACCGCGGTCCGGGCGTAGACGACTGGCGATTGGTGAGAGTTCCAGGGCACCTAGCCTGCCTTCGGTGGCAGTACACAGGGATGCGGTGCTTGTACCTGCATTAGCTCCGCCGGCGGTTCCGGCTTCTGGTGAGTGTCCATATGCAGGGGCATGGGGGGGGGGAGGTGTTAATGCGGGTGTGGAGTCGTTATTAAAATCTTTGTTAGATAGATTGCCTGTTCCCCCTGTCCCTTCTACGGTTCCGGTGCCTACAGTGGCGGAGACGCCAATGACAGCGTCTGGTCAGGTGACGAAGCCCTCAGTGGTTTTGGCTGGGATCCATAAAGATTCATGTTTTTGTGGCGTTAGTCCTTTGGGGGCTCATTTAGAGGAATTGGTGAGGGAGAAGATCTGGTCCCACCAATATGTGGACATATGGTCCCTGGTGTCTGTGGACCAGCATGGAGTGGATAAGGAGAAATGTTTTGTGGACAAGCCTTATGACAAACGGTTGAAAGTTGCTAGAACTATGAATAATTGGTTGCAGGCGTTTGCGGTTTTGGGATGTGTAATGGGTCAGAGGCACCCGGAACGGTGCGCTGAACTGTTTATTTATATGGACACAATTTATAGTGCGTATAAGGCGCATGGGGGTAGTGCTTGGTGGAAGTATGACAAGGAATTCCGGAGGCGTCTTGCTTTGCAGCCAGGAATGGGTTGGGGTGTGAAAGCCACGGATGTCTGGCTACGTTTGATGACGGCGTCTCGGCCGCCTTCCTTTCCAGGGGCGGCCGCTGGAGTCGGGGCCTCAGTCGCCCAGGTGCCAGTGGGCGTTAGACGCCCGGGGGCTTGTTGGTTGTACAACGAGGGGCACTGTAAATACGCAGGGTTGTGTAGGTACAAGCATGAATGTTCAGCATGCGGGGGCCCCCATCCCGCGGGTCGGTGCCTTAGATCTCAAGGGAGGGGTAAACCCCATACCCCCTTTGAACAGAAGGACTCCAGTCAGCGTGGTAAGGATGGCCCCTTGGTTAGACCGGTACCCCATTTTGCGGAAGGGTTTTTCGGAAGGTTTTTTCATACCGTTTATTCTCAATAGGTCCCCGTTGTTTTCAGAAAATCTCAAATCAGCTAGGGAGTATCCGGAGGTTCTCAAGGATAAGCTGCAGAAGGAAGTGGCAGCGGGTAGGATTATGGGTCCCTTTGTGCAACCCCCTTTTTCTAATTTGCGGGTTTCACCGTGGGGGGTCGTACCAAAGAAAGAACCAGGAAAATTTTGTCTGATACATCATTTGTCCCATCCGAAGGGCGCATCAGTGAACGATGCTATACTTCAGGAGGAGTCATCAGTGTCGTATGTATCGTTTGATCGGGCGCTGGCGCTGGTAAGGGACGCTGGGAGAGGGGCTCTGTTGGCAAAATCGGATGTGGAATCGGCGTTTAGGCTCCTGCCTATTCATCCGGATTGTTTCCATTTGCTTGGGGGTTGTTTTGAGGGTTTCTTCTATTACGATACCTGTTTGCCTATGGGCTGTTCCATTTCGTGTCACTATTTCGAGTTGTTTAGTTCATTTTTGGAGTGGGTGGTGCGTTTTGAGTCTGGTTGTTCGTCGGTGATTCACTACCTCGATGACTTCTTGTTTGTTGCGCCTGGGGGTATGGGAGTCTGCCAGGCTCTGTTATCTGCCTTTTTGTCTTTGATGGAGCGTTTTGGGGTTCCCATATCAGCTGAAAAGACGGAGGGTCCGGTGACACGGTTGTCTTTCTTAGGTATTGAAATAGATTCGGTGGCTATGGTCTTTCGTTTACCGCAGGAGAAGTTAGTTGGGTTGAAGGCTTTGATTGAGGGGTTTCTGGTGGTAAGGAAGGTGACTCTTAAGCAGCTGCAGTCGCTTTTGGGTTTGTTGTGTTTTGCTTGCCAGGTTATGCCTATGGGGCGTGTTTTTTCGCGGCGGTTATCTTTGGCAACAAGGGGAGTGGTTTCCCCTCGGCATCGCATTCGACTGACCAAGTCGCTCAAGGCTGATTTGAAAGTGTGGCGTGAATTTTTATGTTCTTACAATGGCCACACGTGTTATATGTCGCAAGAAATATCTAGTTGCGAGCTTGAGCTGTGGTCGGATGCAGCAGGCTCCTGTGGATTTGGTACGGTTTTGGGTAAGGAATGGTGTGCATCTCCATGGCCGGATGAGTGGAGAGATTTGGGGTTGGTGAGTAACCTAACATTGCTGGAGTTGTTCCCTATTGTGGTTGCAGTTGAGATTTGGGGTGACAGACTGGAGAATCGTCATGTGTGTTTTTGGTCGGATAATTTGGGTACGGTTCAATGTATTAATAGGTTGTCTTCTTCATCGTTGCCGGTCCTAGCATTGCTTCGGCATTTGGTGCTAAGGTGCTTGGAGCGCAATATTTATTTTAGGGCACGTCATGTTCCGGGGGTGGATAACAGGATCGCTGATGCTCTCTCTCGATTCCGTTGGCAGGTTTTTCGGGATCTTCTTCCGGAGGCGGAAATGGATGGACGAGTGTTCCCGGATTTCCTATGGCGTCTAGTGCTCAACAATTGATGCCGTTGGTCAGCTCTTCGGTGACGTCGGCCACTTGGCAGGCGCATGGTAAGGCCTGGGCTGAGTGGTTGACGGTAAAAGGTAATAGGGAGGTGTCGGCAGGAGAGGGAGTGTGTCTGGAGGTTACGGTAGAGTGGTTGTTATGGTTGCGGGGTCAAGGGGTTTCTGCTCCAGTGGCGCGGCGTAAATTGGCCGGTGTGGGTTTTTATTTGAAGCTGCAAGGATGTCCTGATGTAACGAAGAATTTCTTGATCAGGCAGGCTTTGAAAGGGTGGCAGAAGGAATATGTAGTGCGGGAGAGTAGACGGCCAATTTCGTTTAGCTTGCTGGGTAGATTGGTAGAGGTGTGTCGAGTCGTGTGTTTTTCAGGGTTTGAGAGGGCTTTAGCGTGTTTTAGCGTTGCCTTTTTTGCAGCTTTACGGGTGGGGGAAATTGTGGTGCCTTCCAGCTCGCGGCAGGGAGGTTTGTTATTGTCGGATGTGATTATGAATAATAATGCACTGCGGGTCCGGGTTCGTCGTTCTAAGACCGATCTGTTCGGTAATGGAGTATGGTTACCTATCCATCCAGTTGCTAGCGGGGCGTGCCCTATTAGATTGGTTTCAGAGTACATGGCGGTAAGGGTGAGTGGGAGAAATTTTTTCGTTCATGCCGACGGGTTACCCTTGACGAAATTTCAGTTCGCTTCGGTGTTGCGTAGATGCTTGGAGCAGTTGGGGTTGGATCTGGGGGAATTCGGTACTCACTCCTTTAGAATAGGTGCGGCGACGGAAGCGGCTAGGGCGGGGTTGCCAGAATCGGAAGTTATGCGAATTGGGCGGTGGAGGTCGGCCTGCTTTGCACGATATGTAAGGCCAGATTTGTTGGTGAGTTAGTTTTATAAAAAAAAAAAAATATATGAAAAAATATATATATATGAGGGGTTGTGTTGGAAGGGGTTACATGTGGTTAACGTATTGGTGTTTTACTAATTCTTTTTTCTTCGCAGGAGTCGGTCGTCCAGTGATTTGGTTGGTGGGGCATTCCTACATATTCTGGGCAGCGCAGAGGGCGGAATGCAGGCCTGGAGGTCGCAGCCTGGGATTCAGGGAAGAAGATGTGCAATGGAGAGGTCTTCGGGGGCTGAGATGGGCGCAAGTGTTACCAGAAGTGGTGGAGATTGGGCGTAGATCGGTGGGGCCGGTTATACTAGTATTACATGCGTGTGGAAATGACCTGTGTTCTCAGAGGATGTTGGAGCTAATGGCTTTGATGAGGTCTGATTTGGAGCGCTTCCCGGCGTTCTTCCCAGAGTTAGTGATTGTATGGTCAGAAGTTGTGCCGAGAAAAGTTTGGCACGGCGCCAGGGATGGGGAGGCTATGGAGAAATGCAGAAGGACATTGAATGCCCGAATGTCCCGATTTGTGCGTTCAAAGGGAGGGATAGTGGTCCGGCATTGGCAGCTAGAGGGCGATAATAGACCTCTGATGAGGCCAGATGGGGTACATCTCACAGATATAGGTCTGGATATCTTTTTGTCGGGTCTGCAGGATGGCATCGAGCAAGCTTTTAGTTTGCTGGGTGGTGGTCGGAATCCCGTGTGAGACACGGTCCTCCTCCGTGGTGGAATTTGGAAAGGAGAGATCGTGGTAAACAGTTATTGGCGAACGTACGCCCTGGGGACCCAGGGTGGTATACCGCATCGGAGAAATGGTTCGTGGAGGAGGTGGGGTTTTTGATACCGTTTTTGTAATAAGGAAACAATTTGCTGTGGCCGATCATCACCCAGTAAAAGTTTGGTTTATAAACTAAGTTGTCCGAGTTTTATTTGGTCAAAGTTAAAAGAGGCCGGTGGCTTCCTTTTCCCAGTTTCCCTTGCCCCATCCTCATTTTGGTACCAGCAGTCTGTGCCATGTGGGCAGTACCAGAGGCCAGTGGGCGAATGTTTATTTCATGTATTAGTGGCAAAAGAAAAATATATTTGCCATTCAGCAGTACAGTTATATGTTCTAAAGCCCTTTTTGTCCTGTAATAGTGGCAAAAGAAAAATATATTTGCCGTTCAGCGGTAAGTGTCCCCCAGAGGTATTGTATGACCTTATGGGGATGAAAAGTGTCAAATAAAAAATAAATAAAGTGTTAAAAAAAAAAAAAAGGTTTCACATGTAAAAAAAAAAAATCCCCATGTAAGGAATAAAAAAAAATTGTAAAAAAAATAAAATAAAATAGACATATTTGGTATTGCTGCGTCTGTGACGGTCGGCTCTATAAATATATCACATGTTTGACTCAGTCCGATAAGCACCATAAAAAAGATAAAAGTGTAAAAAAAAGCCAATTTATGTTATCTTACATCACAAAAAGTACAAAACCAATGGATCAAAAAGGCGTATGTCCCACAAAATGGTACTAATAAAACCGTCACCTCATCCCGCAAAAAATGAGCCCCTACATAAGAAAATCGCTCAAAAAATTTAAAACTATAGCTTTCAGAACATGGACACATTAAAACATAATTTTTTTGTTTCAAAAATGATATTATTGTGTAAAATTTAAATAAATAAGAAAAATTATACATATTGGGTATCGCCACATCCGTAACAATCTTCTCTATAAAAATGTCACTTGAACAAACCACTCAGGTAAACGCTGTAAAAATAAATAAATAAAAACTGTGCTAAAACAACCAATTTTTTGGTCACCTTGCCCCATAAAGTGTTATAATGAATGATCAAAAATTCATATGTACCCAAAAATAGCACCAATAACACTGGCACCTTATCCCCTAGTTTCCAAAATGGGGTCACTTCTTGGGAGTTTCTACTGTAAGGGTGCATTAGGGGGGCTTCAAATGGGACATGGCATCTAAAAACCATGTGGCGCTCCTTTTCTTCTGCGCCATGCCATGTGCCCATACAGCAGTTTATGACCATATGTGAGGTGTTTCTGTAAACCGCAGAATCTGGGTAATAAATATTGAGTTTTGTTTGGCTGTTAACCATCGATGTGTTAAAGAAAAAATTTGATTAAAATAGAAAATCTGCCAAAAAAGTGAAATTTTAAAATTTGATCTCCATTTTCCTTTAATTCTTGTGGAACGCCTAAAGGGTTAACAAAGTTAGTAAAATCGGTTTTAAGTAACTTAAGGCAGGGTTCCTCCAATGGGGTAATATATGGAGGTAGCCACTATGTAGTCCCCACAAAGTGACTTCAGACCTGAACTGGTCCTTAAAAAGTGGATTTTGGAAATTTTCTTAAACATTTTAAGAATTGCTTCTAAACTTCTAAGCCTTCTAACGTCCACAAAAAATAAAAAATGACATTTCCAAAATCATGCCAACATAAAGTACACAAATGGGGAATGTTAAGTAATAAATATTTTATGAGGTATCACTTTTTGTTTTAAATGCAGAGAAATAGAATTTTTAGAAAATTGCGCATTTTTCAAAATTTTTGGTAAATTTGGGATTTTTTCCATAAATAAAGGTGAAATATATTGACTCAAATTTATGACTATCATGAAGTACAATGTGTCACGAGAAAACAAACTCTGAATGACTTGGATAAGTAAAAGCGTTCCAAAGTTATTAACACATAAAGTGAGATATGTCAGAGATGTTGCCCTGGCTGCGACTGAACAGTTTGGTGATCTCATCAAATGGCCGCAGAAGTCTGCATGCGTCACGCATGAACAGCCACTGGTGCGGTGAAAAGAAACTAAGCTCCCCAGAACCTGTCCTGCTGCAGAGTTCGTACAGGTAGTCGTTAACGGCACGTTGCTGCTGGAGCAGCCTATCAAGCATATACAAGGTGGAGTTCCAGCACGTCGGGCTGTCCCAAATCAGATGTCTGACAGGCAGGTGGTGTCACCACTGAATGTCAGCAAGGCGAGCCATGGCCTTGTAAGATCTTCTAAAATGGTCAGAGATTTTCCTGGCCTGCCACAAGACGTCCTGGACCCCGGGGTTTTTGGCAACATATCGCTGCACGACTAAGTTCAGGACGTGTGCCATTTTGCCCTGTTTCAGCGCGCTCAGCAGATTGGCACTGTTCTCGCACACCACTTTACCAACTGTCAAATTGAGCAGGGTTAGCCACTGATCGGCCTGTGACTGCAGAGCCGAAAGCATTGCAGGACCGGTGTGGCTCTTGGCGTCCAGGCACAACAGCCGCAGCACAGCAGGGCAACGTTTCACCTGGCACGTCGAATAGGTTCTGGGGAGCTTGGAGGGTGCAGCGGAAGAGGCGGTAGCAGTGGAAAAGGAGGAGTCAACCGAGGAGGAGACGGAGGATGGAGTAGAAGGAGGAGAAAAAGAGGCAGGTCTGCATGCAATCCGTGGCGGTAACATCAAATCCACACGGGTGCCACGGGTTACATGCTTGACGGCCCTCACAAGGTTCACCCAGTGGGCAGTAAAGTTATGTCTGTGTTCAGATGTATCTTGGCGCCGACACTGTGTGCCAGAGATATATTCAATTGCCACTGAACGTGGCTAAATAGCTCTGGGATGCCCATTGCAGTGTGTTAATGGCCACAAATTTTCTAAAGGCCTCCGAGTCCACGAGTTTCTATGGCAGTAGTTGGCTGGCTAGCAGTTCCGACAAGCCAGCATTCAGCCGTTGGGCAAGAGGGTTATCCAGGGTCATCAACTTTTTACGCTCAAACATTTTGGCCACTGAAGCCTGCCTTGTGCCAGATGAACGCGACAACGGCACGGTGAAAGGTGGAGTGGAGGACAAATGGGAGGAGAGAAGAGAAGGAGAAGAGGCAAGACGTGGAGCGCCGGGAGTGTGGCTTTGTGGGTTATGACGGCGTTGCTCCCACTGGGCTCGGTGATGGGAGGTCAGGTGCCTTCTTAAGGCAGTCGTCACTAGATGAATGTTGGGCTTACCGCAACTTATGCGTTAACAGGACAGGCTGCAGATGGCAACACTATTGTCAGCAGCTGACACATTAAAAAAGCCCACACTGCAGAGCCATGTGCCGGCGTCCTGGGAGCGCAAGATGTGACCGTGCATGGTGGATGGCTCGCTCCAAATACATTTGCAGTCTGCTTTTTGCCCCCTGTGCACTGCGAGTTCTGCCTTCTTCTCCTCCTTCTCTTCCCTATCTGCTGCTCTGTCTCTTCCTCTGAACTCCCCTCCTCTTCCTCTCTTATGGGCACCCACGTGACATCCATCGACACGTCATCATCGTCACCTTCACCACTACTGACATTAGAGATCTCGGAGTAGGCAGCAACAGCGGGGACCACCCTCCTTGGACTGATCTGGGTACTGTCATCAGAGACCGCTGGGTGGTGGCTGTTGCTACCTCCTCTTCCTCATCCGATGGCAAGAATGGTTGCGCATTGGTAAGGTCTGGGAATGGATGGAAAAATAATTCCTCTGACTCGAGTGGGGGGGCTATGGTGATGGTGTCTTTGGGGGTGCACACAGCTGAGAGTGAGGAGGGTGCAGATGCAGGGGATGAGGAGGGTGCAGAAGCGGAAGGCTGAGTGAGCCACTCAACCAACTCTGGTGCGTCTTTGACATAATCACACACACCTTCTTCAACTTCCCACTTAGGCATCCGGCCTGGTGCACCTGCCCAACCCCTACTACCCCTGCAGGATGGCCTGCCTCTTCCTCTGCCTGTCATTTTCAAAATGACACTGTGCCAAAGTCCCTAGAGAAGAGCAGTATTTGTGGAAGCAGGTATATCGCAGGCTTCAATCAGTATTTGGTGGAAGCCAGTATATGGTACCCCTCAATCAGTATTTTGTGGAAGCAGGTATATAAAACCCCTTAATCAGTATTTTGTAGAAGCAGGTATATCGCACCTCTCATGCAGTATTTTGTGGAAACAGGTATATAGAACACCTGAATCAAAATTTGGTGGAAGCAGGTATATCACACCCCCTTAATCAGAGTTTTATAGAAGCAGGTATATTGCACCCCTCAATCAGTATTTTATGGAAGCAGGTATATCGTACCCCTCAATCAGTATTTTGTGGAAGCAGGTATATAGAACCCCTTAATCAATATTTGGCGGAAACAGGTATATTGCACCCCTCAATCAGTATTTTGTGATAGCCGGTGTATCGCAGGCCTCAATAAATATTTGGTGGAAGCAGGTATATCGCACACCTCAATCAGTATTTTGTGGAAGAAAGTATATAGAACCCCTTAATCAATGTTTTGTAGAAGCAGGTATATTGCACCACTCAATAAGTATTCGGTGGAAGCAGGTATATTGCACACCTCAATCAGTATTCTGTGGAAGCAGTTATATAGAAACCCTTAATCAGTATTTTGTAGAAGCCGGTATATCGCACCCCTCAATCAATATTTTGTGGAAACAGATATATAGAACACCTGAATCAATATTTGGTGGAAGCAAGTATATAGCACCCCTCAATCAGTATTTTGTGGAAGCAGGTATATTGCACCCCTTAATCTGTATTTTGTTGAAGCAGGCACATCAAACCCCTTCTTTTTTTTAATTTTTTTATATTGCATTCTTTTATTTCATACTCGCTCACATTCTGGAGTTTATTCAGCTCTTACTAGACAGGGTTCATGTTGGTGTCTATATCCTTTTTTTTTTATGTTTTTTTTTTATTTAACAACTTTATTGGTATATAAACCAAATACACATGGAAAAAGGATTCGAGTAATAATTCAATATAATTAATATTCCCCCCCAAACCCAACCCCTATCTCCCCCAGCCCTGTTATGCGTCCACCCTCCCCTAAAATTTTGCAACTGAAAGTGAAAAATTTCATTTTTTTGCAAACATTTCGGTAAATTTCGATTAATAACAAAAAAAGTAAAAATGTCAGCAGCAATGAAATACCACCAAATGAAAGCTCTATTAGTGAGAAGAAAAGGAGGTAAAATTCATTTGGGTGGTAAGTTGCATGACCGAGCAATAAACGGTGAAAGTAGTGTAGTGCAGAATTGTAAAAAGTGGTCTGGTCATTAAGGGTGTTTAAGCTAGGGGAGCTGAGGTGGTTAACTAGGTTTATCCAGGTGTTTAACTCTGGAGTATGGCAAGCGAACCAACTCTGGCTGATCAAGAGTCTGGCCAGTAATAGTATTCTACCTAATAGGATCTTTTGGTATTTATGGCTACTTATTGTGGAGAAGTCATTCAGCAAGAACAATTGTGGCTCAATAGGGATCCGTATTTTCAGTTTATGAATAAGAAAATTGTTGATACCATTCCAATATTCTCTAAGTTCTGGGCAGGCCCAGATCATGTGCAAGTAATCCGCACCTAAGGTATCACATCTAAGGCACTTGGAGGTATCTTTTAACCCACATTTATTTAGCCATATAGGGGTAACATATAGTCTATGATAGATATTAAACTGTACTAAAATATGGTTAAAATTATGAGATAATAAACCTAAATTAATAAAAATATTCCCCCACCCTTCTAATTGTATATTTGGACAATCCAACTCCCAGGCCCTTTGTCCTGGCGATTGTGTCTCACAAAATCGTGCCTTAAGTAATAGTTTATATATATTTGTGATCTTCATTCTTAAAGGTGTCGTCCCTATCCATTCATTTAAAAGACAGGAGTTATCTATGTCCAATAGTGATTTATCATCCAAACTAAATAGTGCCGACCTCAACTGAAGATACCTAAACCAAGAAAGGTTTTCTACATTATGTGATAGATCCAGAAACAACTTAATCTCTCTATGCTTAAAGGGAACCTGTCACCGGGATTTTGTATATAGAGCTGAGGACATGGGTTGCTAGATCGCCGCTAGCACATCCGCAATACCCAGTCCCCATAGCTCTGTGTGCTTTTATTGTGTTAAAAAAATGATTTGATACATATGCAAATTAACCTGAGATGAGTCCTGTATGTGAGATGAGTCAGGGACAGGACTCCTCTCAGGTTAATTTGCATATGTATCAAATCGGTTTTTATACACAATAAAAGCACACAGAGCTATGGGGAGTGGGTATTGCGGAGCAGCAATAAAGTAACCTTTGAAGTAGGGGAGATTTAAACTCCCATACTCTAGTGGTTTGTATAGGTATTCCAATTTGAGCCTCACTCGTTTTCTTCCCCAAACTAGGTCATTAATTATTCTTTCCATGAGTTTAAAATATTTGTCTTCTATCCAAATAGGTGTATTCCTGAGAACGTACAGGAATTGCGGTAGAATCACCATCCTAACCAACGAGACTCAGTCAGCTCTAGATAGGGGGAGTTTTAACAAAATCCCTATTTTTGCCCTAATTTTAGCTATCAATGGGATCAGATTGAGTTGTACAAAATTTTCAACCTTGGGTAATATCACCATACCCAAGTATTAAAAGGTATCAGCAACATCCAGCTGGTTATCAAAGCCTCCTTTTGGGATACCGGGTCTATTGGCATCAAACTGGTCTTCGACCAGTTTATATGTAGACCGGATACCTCACCAAACAATTTAACCAGTCGGATAATTCTTGGGAGAGTTATTTCCATATGATCTATAAAAAAAAGGAAATCGTCTTCATATAGGGAAATACGATCAACAAATCCTTTAACCCCTTAAGGACACAGCCTTTTTACACCTTAGGACCAGGCCATTTTTTGCAAATCTGACCAGAGTCACTTTAAGTGCTGATAACTTTAAAACGCTTTGACTTATCCAGGCCATTCTGAGATTGTTTTTTCGTCACATATTGTACTTCATGACACTGGTAAAATGAAGTCAAAAAAAATATTTTTTTTGCACCAAAAAATACCTAATTTAACAAAGATTTAGAAAAATTTGCAAATTTCAAAGTTCCAGTTTCTCTACTTCTGTAATACATAGTAATACCCCCAAAAATTGTGATGACGTTACATTCCCCATATGTCTACTTCATGTTTGAATTATTTTGGGAATGATATTTTATTTTTTGGGGATGTTATAAGGCTTAGAAGTTTAGAAGCAAATCTTGAATTTTTTAGAAATTTACAAAAACTCAATTTTTAGGGACCAGTTCAGGTCTCAAGTCACTTTGCGAGGCTTACATAATAGAAACCACCCAAAAATGACCCCATCTAAGAAACTACACCCCTCAAGGTATTCAAAACTGATTTTGAATACGTTGTTAACCCTTTAGGTGTTGCACAAGAGTTATTGGCAAATGGGGAGGAAATTTGAGAATTTTATTTTTTTGTCTAATTTTTCATTTTAACCCATTTTTCCCACTAACAAAGCAAGGGTTAACAGCCAAACAAGACTGTATCTTTATTGCCCTGACTCTGCCGTTTACAGAAACACCCAATATGTGGCCGTAAACTACTGTACGGCCACACAGCGGGGCGTAGAGTGAAAGGTGCGCCGTTTGGTTTTTGGAAGGCTGATTTTTATGGACTGGTTTATTTACACCATGTCCCATTTGAAGACCCCTGATGCACCCCTAGAGGAGAAACTCCCTAAAAGTGACCCCATCTAAGAAACGACACCCCTCAAGGTATTCAAAACTGATTTTACATACGTCGTTAACCCTTTAGGTGTTGCACAAGAGTTATTGGCAAATGGCGATGAAATTTGAGAATTTCATTTTTTTGCCTAATTTTCCATTTTAACCCATTTTTTCCACTAACAAAGCAAGGGTTAACAGCCAAACAAGACTGTATCTTTATTGCCCTGACTCTGCTGTTTACAGAAACACCCCATATGTGGTCGTAAACTACTGTACGGCCACACAGTGGGGCGTAGAGGGAAAGGTGCGCCGTTTGTTTTTTGGAGGGCTGATTTTTATGGACCGGTTTTTTGACACCAAGTCCCATTTGAAGCCCCCCTGATGCACCCCCAGATTATAAACTCCATAAAAGTGACCCCATCTAAGAAACTACACCCCTCAAGGTATTCAAAACTGATTTTACAAACTTTGTTAACCCTTTAGGTGTTGCACAAGATTTAATAGAAAATAGAGATACAATTTCAAAATTTCACTTTTTTGGCAGATTTTCCATATTTTTTTTTTTTCAGTTACAAAGCAAGGGTTAACAGCCAAAAAAACCTCATTATTTATGGCCCTGATTCTGTAGTTTACAGAAACACCCCATATGTGGCCGTAAACCGCTGTACGGGCACACGGCAGGGCGCAGAAGGAAAGGAATGCCATACGGTTTTTGGAAGGCAGGTTTTGCTGGACTGTTTTTTTTACACCATGTCCCATTTGAAGCCCCCCTGATGCACCCCTAGAGTAGAAACTCCAAAAAAGTGACCCCATTTTAGAAACTACGGGATAGGGTGGCAGTTTTGTTGGTACTAGTTTAGGGTACATATGATTTTTGGTTGCTCTATATTACACTTTTTGTGCGGCAAGGTAACAAGAAATAGCTTTTTTGGCAGCGTTTTTTTTTTGTTATTTACAACATTCATCTGACAGGTTAGATCATGTGGTAATTTTATAGAGCAGGTTGTCACGGACGCGGCGATACCTAATATGTATACAATTTTTTTTATTTATGTACGTTTTACACAATGATTTCATTTTTAAAACAAAAAAAATGTTTTAGTGTCTCCATAGTCTAAGAGCCATTGTTTTTTCAGTTTTTGGGCGATTATCTTAAGTAGGGTCTCATTTTTTGCAGGATGAGATGACGGTTTGATTTGCACTATTTTGGGGTGCATATAACTTTTTGATCGCTTGCTATTACACTTTTTGTGACGTAAGAGGACAAAAAATGGCTTTTTTTACACCGTTTTTATTTTTATTTTTTTACGGTGGTCACCTGAGGGGTTAGGTCATGTGATATTTTTATAGAGCCGGTCGATACGGACGCGGCGATACCTAATATGTATACTTTTTTTTTATTTATGTAAGTTTTACACAATGATTTCATTTTTGAAACAAAAAAAATGATGTTTTAGTGTTTCCATAGTCTAAGAGCCATAGTTTTTTCAGTTTTTGGGCGATTATCTTAAGTAGGGTCTCATTTTTTGCGGGATGAGATGACGGTTTGATTGTTACAATTTTGGCGTACATGCAACTTTTTTTATCACTTTTATTACCTTTTTTTGGGAAGTAAGGTGGACAAAATTTAAATTTCATCATAGTTTTTTATTTTTTATTTTTATGGCGTTCACCGTTCGGGTAAAGTAACATGACCGTTTTATAGATCAGGTCGTTACAGACGCGGTGATACCAAACATGTGTAGGGAATTTTATTTTTTTAATTTTTAATCAGTGATAAATGTGTTTTTTGATTTTTACCTTTTTTTTCACTTTTTTTTGGACCCAGACCCACTTGGTTCTTGAAGATCCAGTGGGTCTGATGTCTGTATAATACAGTACTGTACTCTATATAGGGCTCTGTACTGTATTTTACTTACAGCACAGATCTGTTCAGCACCATGGACAGCAGGACGTCTGAGCAGGCGTCCTGTTGCCATGGGAACCTTCCCCGTCAGAACTTCGCAGACGGGGAAGGGTGAGCACGGGGCTGCGGGGGGCTGTCTGGGGGCTCTCTCCCTCTCCCATCGGGGGGCTGCAAAGGCACAGCAGCCCCCCGATGGGAGAGGGAGGGAGCCGCATCTTACTGTTAACTCTTTCCATACAGCGGTCCGTACGGACCGCTGTATGGAAAGGGTTAAACGGCTGACATCGCATCACCGATGTCAGCCGTTTATACCAGGGTGCCAGCAATGTGCTGGCACCCTGGTATACCCACTCTACACCAACGATTATTCAATGGGAGGCGGGCGGGGGATCGCGATCCCGCCTGCCGCACCGCCCGCCTCCCGCACCGCCCCCACCGCCCGCAACACCCCCCCTGCACCTCCCACCAGGCTAAAATCATTCAGAGGTGCAGGGGGGGGTGATAAATATATATTTTCGCCACACTAAAGTTTCTGATCGCCGCGGTCAGGGACCGCAGCCATCAGAAACTGCAGAAAGCGCAACAAACCGCAGGTCTGAATTGACCTGGGGTTTTTTGCGATCGCGGACATGGGGGGGTCACGGGACCCCCCCGCGCATTTAGCCGAGGTGCCTGCTCAATGATTTGAGCAGGCACCTTGTTCCGATCACAGCCGGCCGCACGGCAGTGATCGGAACAACACATGACGTACCGGTACGTCATGTGTCCTTAAGGACTCGGGAAACATGCCGTACCGATACGTCATGTGTCCTTAAGGGGTTAATTTGATCGTCCTGCCTAATGGCCAAAGCTAAGGGCTCAATGTAAATGTCAAATAACAATGGGGATAGTGGACAACCCTGGCGAGTTCCTCTATTTAGATCAAAGTTAGTAGTCAAGCTCCCATTGAGACTAAACTTCGCCGTAGGGGATCTATACAGTAATTTAAGGATATTTATAAATTTCTCCCCAAAGCCCATCCTGGCCAGAACCCTCCACAGCAAATCACCATTCCACCCTGTCAAAGGCCTTAGAGGCATCCAGTGACAGGATGGAGCGGTCGGTTCCCCAAGGGGCCTGTATATTGGCAAAAAGCCGATGAAGATTGTGATGAGTGCCCTTATTTTGGATGAATCCATTCTGGTCCGGATGGATAATGGAGGGAATGACCCTGGAGAGCCTTGTGGCCAAGATCCTTGCCAGGAGCTTTACGTCTGCATTTAGCTGTGAAATCGGTCTATAAAGATCCCAAGTCTGTGGGGTCCTTGCGTTTTTCTGGACTTAATGTTATTACGGCTTCCATCATTGAATCCGGCAGATTCCCATCCTCCACCGATTCAACAAAGACCCCCAACAATCTAGGGAGATTATTCTCCTTATATTTACTATAAAATTCATATGGGAGTCCGTCTGAACCAGGGGTGGAGTTGCCCGAGCATGATTTAATTGCCCCTTCAAGTTCCTGAATGGAGAAGTCCACCTCAAGTGCTTTCTTTTGAGCCAAGGTAATAGTTGGAAAAGCAATACCATCGAGGTAGGAATCCATCATTTCATCCGTAATCTTACAGTTAGCTTTATAAAGAGCTACAAAGTAGTCCAGAAAAGCTTTCTCTATGGAATTTTGTCCACTAATCATCCTACCATTATCCAATCAGATATTATCTATATATTTTTTGGATTCCTGGCTCGAGATCACTCTAGATAAAAGTTTCCCAGATCGCCCCGACTCTGTAAAATATTTTTGGCCTTTAAAGAATAGACTCTGTTGGGCCTTCTCCAACAAGAAGTTGGAGTATGCTTGTGTAGTCTTCTGCATAATTTCCCTATTTCCCTCTGTCTTATTTATATAAAAGGAATGTGTAGCTGAGGACGCTAGTTCTTCAAAATATTTCTCCTTTTCCCCATACTCCTTTCTCAGGTTCACAATGTTGCTGACCATTATTCCCCTCATATAGGCCTTAAAGGTATCCCATACCACCTGGGTTTTTGTTGAGCCATAATTAGTATCCCAAAATCGGTTAATTTCCTTTTGTATTGTTTCATGGCTCTTTATTACTGATAACCAGTAGGGGTTTAATCTGAATGGGGGCCTCTCTATATATTTATCGTGGGTCAGACAAAGTTTAAGGGATGGGGTAGATGGTCTGAGAATGACCTTGTCTCGTACTTCATTCGTTTTACATATCTCACATATTTTCTATTCGTCAGGGCAAGGTCTATTCTGGACATAAATCTACCTGATTTACTGGTACATGAAAAAAACTTTTCCCATGACCCAAATGTCCCCAAACGTCCTCAACCCCGGCCTCAGAGCAAAAGCATGCCAAGGGGGACCCTTGACACCCGTAGAGACCCTATCCAACACAGGGTTAATAACACAGTTGAAATCTCCAATAATCAGTGTTGGACATTCTTGCCATTTATCCATAAATGTTATTAGAGAGTGGAGGACTGAGAAAGAGAATGGAGGTGGGATATAGACAAAGGCTAGAATACATATCTTCCCCACCAGCCTGCAATATATGAAGACAAATCTCCCTGGCTGGTCAACAGAGGATGCCTCGCACACGAAATCAATCATTCTATGTATGAAAACAGTCACTCCTCTAGAATAGCTAGAGAAGGTGGAGTGGTACGTGTGCGTAGCCCATCCCCTGGCGACCACCGTGGAGGTCTCCCCAGTAAGGTGTGTTTCTAGCAAACATACAATTGCTGGGATCAAAAACCGCTTGTCTCTTTCTTCTGTCCCCCAGACCCCGTACGTTCCAGGTAAGAATTCTGATTGACATTATGGAAGATAGTTAGATTATAAAAAGGAGAAAAGAAAAAGAGAAAAAAGAGCCTAATCCCAACCCCCCCCCCCCCCCATACAAGTAATCCACCACATATTGCAGCAGATCTCTCACCTATGACCATCCCTCCCACATTCCCCCCTGCTCGGCACCTCTCTGCTAGTTAAACAAAAAAAGGGAAAAATATAAAACACCATCTACCAGTTGTTATTCCCACCAAGCCCTTAAAGAATTAAGTCACGTGTTATTTTGTTCAAGCCACTCAGCGGCTTTATCTGGAGTATCAAAAAAAAGAGTTGTATCCTTAAAATTAATCTGGAGTTTTGCTGGGAAGACAAGTGAATTTCTAATATCCCTTTCTCTTAACCTCTTTTTAACAGTCATAAACGAGCGTCTCTTTTCTTGGATATCTTTTGAAAAATCTGGGAAAAAGGCCAATCTTTTCCCATCATATAGAACGGGGGAGCATTCCCTCCCCCTTCTTAATACCGTATCTCTGTCCCTTGAAACCAGCATCTTAACGAGGAGTGTCCGTGGTTGTCTCCCAGGGATTGATTTTCCACCTGGGACTCGATGGGCTATAAGATTAAGCTCTATCTTCAAGGTGGACATCTAAGTATTTATTTTTTGGGATTAATTCTGTATAGTAGCCATAGAGCTCTCCACATTGTTAACTCTATCTTGGATTTTGGACAAATCGTCTCTAATCAATCCCACATCGGCTTAAATTAACCCAAGCCGGGTTGTGATGATTTGTATAAAATCCCCATTCTGTTTTACTGCAAGTAATATTTCTTTTAGCAGAGAAGAGTTGGTGTTAGACATATCTTATCCCTCTATTCCCTTTAAAGTATACGTAGAGAAAAGAGGAAAAAAAAAAAAAAAGAGTTCTGCTACTGACTAAACTAACCAAATTAACCAAACTAATTAAAGGACTTTAAAGTATACATAGAGAAAAGAGGGGGGGGGGGAAGGGAGGAAGAGGAGGAAGAGGAAGAAAGGAAAGGGGGAGAGGTAGGGAGAAAGAAAGGAAGAAGAAAAAAAGAGAAAAAAGAGGGCGAAAAAGGGAAAGCAGAATGGCCCCAAAAGCTAGTAGGACCTCTCTGGCCAGAAACCGGCCATTAAATCCTTTGAAGGAACAAAAATAGACCAATTTTTGAGGTCCCCAAGGGTTAATACAAGAGGTAGGCAAAAGGACACTAGTTCTAAAAGAACTGATAATTTTGAGGCGATGGAAGCAGAACCAGAAAAAGTCTCTGGGTATCCCCAAGGGGAAGAGGGAATAAAGGGAGGTATATCAAACCCCTTAATCAGTATTTTGTGGAAGTAGGTATATCGCACCCCTCAATCAGTATTTTGTGGAAGCAGGTATATAGGACCCCTTAAACAGTATTTTATAGAAGCAGTTATATCACACCCTCCAATCACTATTTTGTGGAAACAGGTATATAGAACCCCTGAATCAATCTTTGGTGAAAGCAGATATATCGCACCCCTCCATCAGTATTTTGTGGAAGCAGGTATATCAAACCCCTTATTAAGTATTTTGTGGAAGCAGGTATATCGCACCCCTCAATCATTTTTTGGGGGGGCAACAGGTATATCACACCCGTTGCAAATAGTTGTTCCAATAACGCTTGTCACTCTATATACCTGTGGTATCGCAGCAGAACCGCACACAACTGCTGCACAATACAGATACACTATAATATACTTTCTATGTTAGAAAGTATATTATAAGTATATCACACCCATTAATAGCACACATATACCAGTCCTTAAAAGGACCTTTGTGGCCCTATTAGCTAGCGTTTAGTGTCCCTAACAGTCTGTCCCTGCTCCACACAGCAACCTCTCCCTACACTGGCAAAACACAAAATGTAAAATGGCTGCCGGATAGGGTTCTGTTATAGGGTAGGGGTGTGTCCATGTGCTGAAACGTCTTACTTGGCTGTCCTGTCCCGCCTAATGGATGTGTCATGAGTCAGAGTTCGGTGCAATGCAAAAGAATATGACGCATGTGAACATCCCCATATGTTCGCATGTTCGGCGAATCGCGAACGAGCAAAGTTTGCCACAAAATGACTGTCGGGTGAACCGCAAGGCCATCTCTAGTTATAACCTCCCTTCTGGTCCTGAGTGATGTCATGTCTTCAGCTGAGACAGGATATGAAGTCAATTACTCCTCTATTCATTCCTATGAGACTGACATTGAGAGTCCCATAGGAATACAGAGTGAAACTGACTTCCTGTCCACACATAAGATGCTGTGTTATTTGGAGAGTCTGATTGCTAGTCACATGACACAGCTGAGGATCAGAAGGGAGGAGATAAGTCACAAATAGGGCCACTGGTAAGAAGATTACACACTACAGTTTACATCATGCACTTTTCTAAGAGGTCAGAGAATAAAAATTTAAAGGGAGACTATACTCTTGTAAAATGAAGGGGCACAAGTGTGTGCTATATGGATCTATGGAAAGTATATGGGGTCCATACTCTGCATACTTGGCTCTCAGAGAAATAGTCGAGCAGAGCACATTCATTTTACAAAAGTTTAGTTAACCTTTACATTTCATGACAAAAACTAAAGTTTAAACTCTAATCCGTTTATGAGTTTCGAAGCACTTGAAAAGTGTACACAGACTTGACTTTTGGAAAGTATGTGCCTCAAAATATAATAAAGGATAGCGATGAAAGCGATGAAGCAACAAATATGGAACTGTCATCAAAGCAAAGGAGAACTACTTTGAATAATCTAAAATATAAAACATATTCTAGCTTATTTACCACCTTTTTCTTTACTGCTTAATATGTGTTTCTTTATCGCTTTCATATCTACAATGTAGAAACTAAAAAAGGTGTGTCCAAACTTTTGACTAGTGCTGTACATATGCAGCTTGCCAATGCTTAAGGGGTTAATATGTGTTTTTATGCAAAGCCTATATGTATGCTGCAAAGTGAGTCCACAGGCTGTAGTAACCATTGCTAAGTGGGGCTGTTCCACTCTCACCATAGGGAGGAGTAAATCAGTGCAACGTAAGATAGAGAAGTGTAAGGAAGTAGGGAAAAGCCCTGAGACAGATCCAGCCTGAGAGGAGCAAAATATGTAAAGAAAAATCTTTTAAACCAGCTCTTGAGGAAGAAAAAAGAGACATTGTAGAGCATACCAGTGTCAGGAGGAGGTGCATGCAAAATACAGGCTGTTGAAATTACTTGTCTTAGAGGCTTATGGACTGCACAACTAATTTGTCCAGGAGATGGAAGGCCTCGGGATGCTGGAGATACTTTAGAGGCAGACCAACTTTGATTTCTAGTAAAAACACTGTTCTACCGTTAAACCATCATTGCCTCACACTTCAGAAAACTCTGCCTTGGATCTCAAAACTCATCTTCATCAAGGACAACCCACATAAAACCAGGCAGGAACCCCAAAGCGAAGGAGTGCCACGCTTGAAGATTACATGGAACAATAAGGGGTTGGAGATAGTGGAGGTACCTTATGACTAAACAGTTAAAATCCAGGTGTAGGTTTAGTGGGTGAGAAGGTAGCAGCTGCTCCCTGCACCTGATGGGATCCAAAAGCCTGAGACACTGTAATAAATCTGGTGCAGGTCTAGACAACCTACCTAGCTTACACCACCTATGGGATTAGTAAATCCAGGCCATAGTACGTGCATGCGCATACACAAATACCAGACATCTGGTAAGTGTATACTATCTAGTGTAAAGGGACATCGAACTGGAAAGTTGAAGAAAGGAAAGCTCTGGCAGATCACTAACTACAAGTGCACTAAGTGCAATAAAGGTGAGCCGACATTTAAGCTTTATAATACCTTCTGTGTTGAAGAATGTCTCTTTTCAGAGTAGTCAACATTCTACGTGACAGACCTTGGCAATTGTCACAGCAAACTGATTGTTACTATGTGTCATCTTCATTTCCATGGATCACATTTAACTCCCTCGTACTCAAAGAATAATTACACAAATGTCATTTGTCTCCAGTCTAAAAATGTACCAACCAGACGATGCGCTGACACCACAGCCTCATTTGCATATTTCATATGAAAATAACGAATGATGAAAGGTGTGTCACAGCTAATTATGATTACCAGAAATGATTACAATGGCGCATTGAATCATCTCCTGTGCTTTAAAATGCATATTCATAGTATATGACTAAAGGACTATATCTCCCTTTGTATAGAACGTAAAGGAAATAAGGTTGGTGAGGTGGGAAGGTGATAGCCCTCAACCAGCTTCCAGACTGGGATTATTAAATTAAAAATACATGGAAGGATATGGACTCTATCATTTGAATTCATGAATGTCAAAATTAACCACTGAATGCCCTAATTTGTAAAAGTACACCACCAGTCACGTGAAGCTGCTAGCTCACTGAGGAATGGTGTCATTAACATCATTTGCAAGTGCTGCTCTAATAGCCAGGATCAAAGATAACTTTGATCTTGTCTTTTAACCCTTTGATGCTGTAGTTAATAGCACTTAAAGGCCATCTGTCAGCAGGTTTGCACCTATGAAACTGGATCACCTGTTACATGTGCACTTGGCAGCTGAAGGCATCTGTGTTGGTCTCATGGAAATATGTGCTTGCATTGCTGAGAAATTATATTTTAATATATGTAAATGAGCTTCTAGGAGCAACGGGGGTGTTGCCGTTATATCGGGAGGCTCTGCTCTCTCTGCAACTACCACACCCTCTGCACTTTAATTTACAGGGCTAGGCAGTGTAACCCTGATCACACCTGGTCCTGTCAAAGTGCAGTTGCAGATAGAGCAGAGCCTCTAGGTGTAACGGCAACGCCCTTGTTGCTCCTAGGGACTCATTTGCATATATTAAAACATTATTTTCCCATGTTCATATGCAAACACATATAATCATGGAACCAACACAGGTCAGCCAGTTACATAGGTACAAATCTGCTGACCCTTAAGGTGTTTAACTGAGGGGAAGGAGCAATCGCGTACGAACCATTCGACAATCTGCATTATTAATGTATCCAGTATTAATTTGTTTCATTCTGCTACTTTAACCAATGTAACAATTAGCTTAAAGGCTATAAAAACCTTTGGGGGCTTTTTTAGGATTGTATTCTAATCATTTTAGGCACATACAAAAAACATTTTTCAATTGGTCTTGACTCAATTTCAACAATTGTTGTTCTGCAGCATTAACTTTCAATCTGTCTGCAGAGTATCTTCCTTTCAGTTTTACACTGAACCATCAGGTTGCCACTCTGATGACTCATGTGTAGACCTTATCTCTGAATTCCTGACAGCTCATTAACACTCAGCATAGCTAAACTCATCAACCTGATAAGAATATGGCCTAAATGAGTGTTTGCGAGTTGTCAGGAGTTCAAGGATAAGGGCAACACTTAAGACATCAGAGTAGCAACCTGACAGCTCAGTGTGAAATTGAAAGTAAGATTATCTACTTAAACTTAACCCTTAAGCTGGCTGCTTTCCTCTCTCTGCACTAGCGTCTGGCTTTTCCATCGTGCGTGCGCGCCCGGCGCATGCGCAGAGAGACGAGAGCGGCCGGCTGAGTGCAGGAGAATTCCGCGAGAATTGCACAATCCCAGCCTCACAGCAGGATGTCAATCACAGTGAAGGGAGGACAGGTAAGCGGCAGGCTTAGCTTGACTTAAAGCAAGGAGGCCGCCGCCCCCTTGACTTCAAGCTGACTCTGAGGATAGAGAAAACACAAATTAAAACAGTGTTTTTATAAAGTATATAACAACCAGTGGAGGAATGAAAAACATGATTAGGAACACACTGGGGGTTACTGTAAGGTAATGATGTCGGTTTAAAATGTGTTTTGGAGGTGACAGGTTCCCTTTAATTCTACATTCATTGTGTGGAGATTCTCCATTCAAGCTGCTCATTCCATTTGATATTTAAATAGCGTTAGCAAAATGAGCTTAGCTTCTATTGCAGTGGGAAGACTGGAAGAAAACTGCTTTTTACATATAACGTTGTTCCATATTAAATTATTTAAAATTAGCCCTGTAAAGGGAGCAGATTTTATTTTTACTCCTCCATAGAATTGAGATTGACATATTCACATATTTTTACTCCTCCATAGAATTCCCATATCTCCAACATGCTAACATCATTTTTTTACCCATTTTTTCAACATAAGGCCATAACAATAAAGGGGACTGAGATAGCAACCACTCATAGGCAACCTACTGCCATAGGCAACAAAGACAAATTTTCTCTGCAATCATTCCAATATCCACCCCCACCCTCCACAAAAGTACAGCCATGCTGAAATTACTGTATCTATATTGAGGGACCTTTTTCAGTACCAAAAAAATCCTCAGAGATCCTTGACTTTAGTTTTGTAGTGTGAAAAACCAATGTAATAGATTTCACTCCAACAGTTGAACACAGTCCCATATTTACCAGGATTGTCCAACATTTTTAGACACAATAATGGTAAATTTGCCTTGTAACTAAAAATAGCAAACTTTTGACCAGCTTCCCCCCTTCTCCCTCCCGACTATGATATACTGTATATAGTATGTTTTGACTGTTGTGTGCAGATACAGCTCCTGTACAGGGGAGAGTGTACATACTATGTGCAGCACGGTAGCTCAGTGGTTAGCACTGGGGTCCTAGGTTCAAATCCGACCAAGGACAACATCTGCATGGAGTTTGTATGTTCTCCCCAAGTTTGTGTGGGTTTCCTCCAGGTACTGATAGAGACCTTAGATTGTGAGCCCTATTGGGGACAGTTGGTTGCTAATGTCTGTAAAGAGCTGTGGAATATAGTAGCGCTATATAAGTGCATAAAATAAATAAATGCTCCCCTCCCCAAGGCAGAGGATTAGGGTGCATTTAATCCTGGCAGGAGCAGTACCACAATACAGTCAGTATTATCTTTCATGCACAGCTACAGACTTCCATGTCTGAAAATTCTTCTGTTATTCCACCTGGAAATGGAAGCTTAAATTGACAAGTGAGTGTCCAACCATTGCTGACAGTATCACACTGTGTAAGAATCCATTTTATTGACAAGACGTATGGTAACCCCCAGTTGTCAATAAGCAGGTTAGGGGATAACTACTAGATTGGTGGACTCCTACTTACAGGACTCCCACCAGTCATAAAAACAGGGACCCTGTACCCCCTAGAGCCCATAAAATGAATAGAGTAGCAAGTTGGGCATGTGAACTCCAGCTCTATTCATCTATATAGATTTTACCAGCTAATGGTGTGCCATCTTGCTTACCCACTCCATACTTCCGAAGGCTTCGGTGCCCTGGTCCCACTTACATCCCATTCTCCCTGCCCAGTGGTCCCAGCTGTCAGATTAATGATGCTCTCCATACAGACTAAGGCTTGTTTCCTGTCAGCAATGGCTTTCTCTGCCTGTAGGGCATATACTTTTCCTTTGGGTTTTAAAAGCTCAGTGCACACATACCCTAATCTTCCCCAGCCAATGGTTGTTTACCTTGTGGTACTTGTAGCACCTTTATCCTGTGAGAAGGTAGCTGAGTAATAGGTCTTTGTTCATTGAGTTCCTTCAAAAATGTACTGTTAGTTTTGCTTCTTCCGTGTATAGACTTCAGTCTGATTCTGGAATTGACCCTTCTCTGCCTGACTTGACCCTTGCCTCTTCTCTGTTCTGGGCCGAGGCTGGCTGGCCTGAACCCGGACTGTTTATTGATTGTACATGTTCTGCCTTCCCTGACCTCAGTCTGTCCCCAACTATGTTTTTTTATGATTCCTCATTGCGCCACACTGGTGTCTCTTGATCACAGTGGGCAAGTAGTCACTTGAACAGAGACTACTCCAAGAAGTAGTGGCCTGGTGCTTCCCCTGTAGCAGAATCCAAATCCCTGTACATTGGTTAAAGGGTGAACACCTGGAGAGCCACTTAAATAACGCCTCTAGGAGTAGTCTCAAGTCAAATCTGTTTAAGTAAAACAGAGGATACATATCCTCTCCATTATACCTTCCAATTGGTGCTAATAGTATCAGGCTATCACCCCTTTGACAAATGCAATGGTAACACCTAGTTACCAATTTATTTATAAATATCTAAAAGGAATAACAGGCACAATACAGTGTTCTAAGAAAAGATGCAAACTGTTATTTTATAGGGAACACAAGTATTGCCTAAAACTGACATGTCAAGAGATGTGAGAGGCCTTTTATTAGGAGCCTATATTTTTCTTTTCATTGAATTTTTCATCTGTGGTTAATTTTAATGTTCAGAAATAGCTGTGTCTACCTTCAAATTGGCTTTTTGCAGTCCCATACAAATCTTAGTTACATAATGTGATGTCTATGCCATATGCCTTAGGTACGTTTTTCAGTAATGAGAAATTGAAACATTCAACCTTAATAACCACTCATAACTTAAGTTTGACATTGTCAATTCATTTACTGTACAGTGAGTGGGAGGGAAAATCTGTCTATTAGGAGATGTGTCTTTCCCTAAATAAATTCAGATTTTCTCTAATTTACCAGCCCACTGTCATTTGTCACTCCAAAATTCAAACTTATCCGAACCACTAATTAATGGAGAAGATAGGCTTTATCTGGACTAACCCAGAGACCTAATTATTCTCAAGTTATTTATTAAATATTCAATATTGTAGACATGCACTCTCCATTTGGAATTACTTCAAGAACATTATTCATATCTCAAATACTGTACATCCACGTTTATTAAAAATATAAAATAGTTTACATAAAACCCCCCAAATAACTAAAAAAGCACAAAACGGAAAACCCAAAATGAAAGATAAAGATTAAGGCCATATTAGGCAGTAAAGGCACAATGTCTGTCAGTTACAGTACATAGCCACCCCTATAGTATTACTTAGTAATATGTGAAGATAGCTGGATAATCACAGCATGGCAAATTGGTATAATACATATGTAACAGACAACAAACCTGTCAAATGGCTTATTCTGTACAGCACTAATGGTTGTTCACTATAACCACGGTGTAAAAAGATGTGTGTATGTATATATATATATATATATATATATATATATACAGTACAGACCAAAAGTTTGGACACACCTTTTCATTCAAAGAGTTTTCTTTATTTTCATGAAAATGAAAATTGAAGATTCACACTGAAGGCATCAAAACTATGAATTAACACATGTGGAATTATATACATAACAAAAAAGTGTGAAACAACTGAAAATATGTCATATTCTAGGTTCTTTGTAGTAGCCACCCTTTAATTACTGCTTTGCACACTCTTGGCATTCTCTTGATGAGCTTCAAGAGGTAGTCACCTGAAAAAAGGTCTTCCAACAGTCTTGAAGGAGTTCCCAGAGATGCTGTATATGTATATATACAGTACAGACCAAAAGTTTGGACACACCTTCTCATTCAAAGAGTTTTCTTTATTTTCATGACTATGAAAATTGTAGATTCACACTGAAGGCATCAAAACTATGAATTCAATTAACACATGTGGAATTATATACATAACGAAAAAGTGTGAAACAACTGAAAATACAAACCGGATTCCCAAAAAGTTGGGACACTATACAAATCGTGAATAAAAACTGAATGCAATGATGTGGAGGTGCCAACTTCTAATATTTTATTCAGAATAGAACATAAATCACGGAACAAAAGTTTAAACGGAGAAAATGTACCATTTTAAGGGACAAATATGTTGAATCAGAATTTCATGGTGTCAACAAATCCCCAAAAAGTTGGGACAAGGCCATTTTCACCACTGTGTGGCATCTCCCCTTCCTCTTACAACACTCAACAGACGTCTGGGGACCGAGGAGACCAGTTTCTCAACTTTAGAAATAGGAATGCTCTCCCATTCTTGTCTAATACAGGCCTCTAACTGTTCAATCGTCTTGGGCCTTCTTTGTTGCACCTTCCTCTTTATGATGCGCCAAATGTTCTCTATAGGTGAAAGATCTGGACTGCAGACTGGCCATTTCAGTACCCGGATCCTTCTCCTACGCAACCATGATGTTGTGATTGATGCAGAATGTGGTCTGGAATTATCTTGTTGAAAAATGCAGGGTCTTCCGTGAAAGAGATGACGTCTGGATGGGAGCATATGTTGTTCTAGAACCTGAATATATTTTTCTGCATTGATGGTGCCTTTCCAGACATGCAAGCTGCCCATGCCACACGCACTCATGCAACCCCATACCATCAGAGATGCAGGCTTCTGAACTGAGCGTTGATAACAACTTGGGTTGTCCTTGTCCTCTTTGGTCCGGATGACATGGCGTCCCAGATTTCCAAAAAGAAGTTTGAATCGTGACTCGTCTGACCACAGAACAGTCTTCGATTTTGCCACACTCCATTTTAAATGATCCCTGGCCCAGTGAAAACGCCTGAGCTTGTGGGTCTTGCTTAGAAATGGCTTCTTCTTTGCACTGTAGAGTTTCAGCTGGCAACGGCGGATGGCACGGTGGATTGTGTTCACTGACAATGGTTTCTGGAAGTATTCCTGAGCCCATTCTGTGATTTCCTTTACAGTAGCATTCCTGTTTGTGGTGCAGTGTCGTTTAAGGGCCCGGAGATCACGGGCATCCAGTATGGTTTTACGGCCTTGACCATTACGCACAGAGATTGTTCCAGATTCTCTGAATCTTCGGATGATGTTATGCACAGTTGATGATGATAGATGCAAAGTCTTTGCAATTTTTCGCTGGGTAACACCTTTCTGATATTGCTCCACTATCTTTCTGCGCAACATTGTGGGAATTGGTGATCCTCTACCCATCTTGGCTTCTGAGAGACACTGCCACTCTGAGGAGCTCTTTTTATACCCAATCATGTTGCCAATTGACCTAATTAGTGTTAATTGGTCTTCCAGCTCTTCGTTATGCTCAAATTTACTTTTTCCAGCCTCTTATTGCTACTTGTCCCAACTTTTTTGGGATTTGTTGACACCGTGAAAATTTGAATCAACGTATTTTTCCTTTAAAATGATACATTTACTCGGATTAAATGTTTGATCTGTCATCTACGTTCTATTACAAATAAAATATTGACATTTGCCATCTCCACATCATTGCATTCAGTTTTTAGTCACAATTTGTTTAGTGTCCCAACTTTTTTGGAATCCGGTTTGTATGTCATATTCTAGGTTCTTCAAAGCAGCCACCTTTTGCTTTGATTACTGATTTGCACACTCTTTGCATTCTCTTGATGAGCTTCAAGCGGTAGTCACCTGAAATGGTCTTCCAACAGTCTTGAAGGAGTTCCCAGAGATGCTTAGCACTTGTTGGCCCTTTTGCCTTCACTCTGCGGTCCAGCTCACCCCAAACCATCTCGATTGGGTTCAGGTCCGGTGACTGTGGAGGCCAGGTCATGTGGCGCAGCACCCCATCACTCTCCTTCATGGTCAAATAGCCCTTACACAGCCTGTAGGTGTGTTTGGGGTCATTGTCCTGTTGAAAAATAAATGATGGTCCAACTAAACACAAACCGGATGGAATAGCATGCCGCTGCCAGATGCTGTGGTAGCCATGCTGGTTCAGTATGCCTTCAATTTTGAATAAATCCCCAACAGTGTCACCAGCAACGCACCCCCACACTATCACACCTCCTCCTCCATGCTTCACGGTGGGAACCAGGCATGTAGAGTCCATCCGTTCACCATTTCTGCGTCGCACAAAAAGACACGGTGGTTGGAACCAAAGATCTCAAATTTGGATTAATCAGACCAAAGCACAGATTTCCACTGGTCTAATGTCAATTCCTTGTGTTTTTTAGCCCAAACAAGTCTCTTCTGCTTGTTGCCTGTCCTTAGCAGTGCTTTCCTAGCAGATATTCTACCATGAAGGCCTGATTCACACAGTCTCCTCTTAACAGTTGTTCTAGAGATGTGTCTGCTGCTAGAACTCTGTGTGGCATTGACCTGGTCTCTAATCTGAGCTGCTGTTAACCTGCGATTTCTGAGGCTGGTGACTCAGATGAACTTATCCTCCGGAGCAGAGGTGACTCTTGGTCTTCCTTTCCTGGGGCGGTCTGCATGTGAGCCAGTTTCTTTGTAGCGCTTGATGGTTTTTGTGACTGCACTTGGGGACACTTTCAAAGTTTTCCAAATTTTTCAGACTGACTGACCTTCATTTCTTAAAGTAAAGATGGCCACTCGTTTTTCTTTACTTAGCTGCTTTTTTCTTGCCATAATACAAATTCTAACAGTCTATTCAGTAGGACTATCAGCTGTGTATCCACCTGACTTCTCCACAGCGCAACTGATGGTCCCAACCCCATTTATAAGGCAAGAAATCCCACTTATTAAACCTGACATGGCACACCTGTGAAGTGAAAACCATTTCAGGTTACTACCTCTTGAAGCTCATCAAGAGAATGCCAAGAGTGTGCAAAGCAGTAATCAAAGCAAAAGGTGGCTACTTTGAAGAACCTAGAATATGAAATATTTCAGTTGTCTCACACTTTTTTGTTATGTATATAATTCCACATGTGTTAATTCATAGTTTTGATGCCTTCAGTGTGAATCTACAATTTTCATAGTCATGAAAATAAAGAAAACCCTTTGAAAGAGAAGGTGTGTCCAAACTTTTGGTCTGTACTATATATATATATATATATATATATATATATATATATCAATATACTAGCATCTGCTGAAGCTATTTATATAGTTATATTCAATATTGATTGATATGCAGCATTGGTCATTTTCAATCGATGGAGAATGAATCAACCTAACTGTAACATAAAAAATGCAGCATACAGAGACACTTATTGCTCTGAATATATTGAATCCACGTTTATACTGAGTTCCGAGCATGGGCGTGCGCACGGGGTGTGCCGTGTGTGTCTGGGCACACCATAATCAAGCCGACTGGGTTCTGTCAGGGCCGGGAAGCGCTATCCTCACCTCTTCCTTCCTGGTCCTCGGTGCTGGACTGTGAAGGCTGCCCACAGTGTGAGGCCACGCTGAGACCTCACACTGTGCGCGCCCACACAGCAAACTGTACAAAAGGATTACTGTGTGGGGGTGGTGAGGAGCGGCAGCATCCGGAGCAGGAACAGTAATTTTTCTTTTATTTTTTATTTGTGGGCTGATGGAGGCACTGGGGGCTGAAGAGGCTGCTGGGGGGCTGATATGAGGTACTGGGGGCTGAAGAGAGGCTGCTGGGGGGGCTGAAGAGGGGCTGCTGGGGGGCTGAAGAGAGGCTGCTGGGGGCTGATATTAGGCACTGGAGAGCTAAAGAAGGGCCATGGGGGCTGATATGAGGCACTGGGGGCTGAAGAGAGGCTGCTGGGGGGCTGAGAAGGCGCACTTGGGGGCTGAAGAGGGGCATTGAGGGCTGATATGAGGCATTGGGGGCTGATATGAGGCACTGGGGGCTGAAGAGAGGCTGCTGGTGGGCTGATATGAGGCACTGGGGGCTGAAGAGAGGCTGCTGGTAGGCTCCAGTGCCTAATATTAGCCCCCAGTGCCTCATATCAGCCTACCAGCAGCCTCTCTTAAGCCCCCACTGCCCCTCTTCAGCCCCATTGTCTGATATCAGCCCCCAGTGCCTCATATCAATGAGGCACTGGGGGCTGATATCAGACAATGGGGCTGAAGAGGGGCAGTGGGGGCTTAAGAGAGGCTGCTGGTAGGCTGATATGAGGCACTGGGGGCTAATATTAGGCACTGGAGGGCTGATATGAGGCACTGGGGGGCTGATATAAGGCACTGGGGGCTGAAGAGAGGCTGTTGGCGGGCAGAAGAGGGGCACTGGGGGCTGATATGAGGCACTGGGGCTCTTATCTGAGGTCTGATTGGGGGCCATTCACATTGGGGTCTGATCTGAGGTCTTATTGGGGTATTATTAGCATTGGGAGTCTTATTGGTGGTCTGACCTCAGGTGTAATTAAATTTTTTTTTTTCTTATTGTTCCCCTCTAAAACCTAGCTGCGTCTTATGGGCTAGAGTATCTTATAGGGTGAAAAATAAGTTTAAAAATGATTTCTTCTCCCTTCATTATATTGATAGTGCGGGTCTGTATGTGTGTATGCAGAGTGTATTTGTGTATATATATGTGTGTGTGTGTGTATGCGTATATTATATATACATACATACACGCGCGCGGCGTGTGTGTTTGTGCTTTAGGGTGCGCACCCTAATGCAATAGGCTGCGTTCGCCCATGGTTCAGAGTTCTCTGTCAGTCCTTCCTTAGAAGACACGATGGTTGTTCATATATTCAAATCCTCATTGGTAACATAGTACATAACATAGTAACATAGTACATAAGGCCGAAAAAAGACATTTGTCCATCCAGTTGGTGGTATAATATAAACCAGCTCTATATCTTGCATAATTTGGATCAAATAATGATCCATACGTTGTATTCCACGTTGGTGCTATAATGTTAGTCAGCCTTCTGTCATTCGAGGTAGCAGTATAAAATAGTTTATCTTTAGAAATGATCCATGTAGTTTACTCACAGTTGGTGGTATAGTGTAACTAGACCTGCATCCCACATGACTAGTCGTAGGATGACAGTAAGATTTATCTTACCTCCGCATCTCTATGTATAATAGGCGCCGTTACCCACTACATCCTCCTGTGTTGGTGTACCACGTAGTATCGCTGATACCGCCAAGATCAGCTATACCACGTGGGACGCCAACACAGGAGGCTGTAGTGGGTAACGGCGCCTATTATACATAGAGATGCAGAGGTAAGATAAATCTTACTGTCATCCTACAACTAGTCATGTGGGACGCAGGTCTAATTACACTATACCACCAACTGTGGAGGCTGTAGTGGGTAACGGCCAACACAGGAGGCTGTAGCGGGTAGCGGCGCCTATTATACATAGAGATGCGGATGTAAGATTAATCTTACTGTCATCCTACGACTAGTCATGTGGGATGCAGGTCTACTTACACTATACCACCAACTGTGAGTAAACTATATGGATCATTACTAAAGATGACCTTTTTTTTATTAAATAACTGTTACATACTGCTACCTTGAGTGACAAAAGGCTGAATTACATTATACCACTAACGTGGAATACAACATATTGATCATTATTAGATCCAAATTATGCAAGATATAGAGCTGGTTTATATTATACCACCAATGGGGATTTGAATATATTAACCACCATTGTGTCTTCTAAGGAAGGATCAACAGAGGAGAACTCTGAACTCAGTATAAACGTGGATTCAATATATTAAGATCAATAAGTGTCTCTGTATACTGTATTTTCTATGTTACAGTTAGGTTAATTCTCCATCGATTGAAAATTACCAATGCTGCATATGAATCAATATTGGATATAACTATATATATTGCTTCAGCAAAAAAGTGTGAAACAACTGAAAATGTCATATTCTAGGTTCTTCAAAGTAGCGACCTTTTGCTTTGATTACTCTTGGCATTCTCTTGAGGAGCTTCAAGAGGTAGTCACCTGAAATGGTCTTCCAACAGTCTTGAAGGAGTTCCCAGAGATGCTTAGCACTTGTTGGCCCTTTTGCCTTCACTCTGCGGTCCAGCTCACCCCAAACCATCTCGATTGGGTTCAGGTCCGGTGACTGTGGAGGCCAGGTCATCTGGCGCAGCACCCCATCGCTCTCCTTCATGGTCAAATAGCCCTTACACAGCCTGGAGGTGTGTTTGGGGTCATTGTCCTGTTGAAAAATAGCATGCCGCTGCAAGATGCTGTGGTAGCCATGCTGGTTCAGTATGCCTTCAATTTTGAATAAATCCCCAACAGTGTCACCAGCAAAGCACCCCCACACCATCACACCTCCTCCTCCATGCTTCACGGTGGGAACCAGGCATGTAGAGTCCATCCCTTTACCTTTTCTGCATCGCACAAAGACACGGTGTGTCGGGTATATAAAACAAATACTTTATATAAATATAAAGTGTTCAATCGAGAACCTGAAAGCACAACAGGTGGTTGGAACCAAAGATCTCAAATTTGGACTCATCAGACCAAAGCACAGATTTCCACTGGTCTAATGTCTATTCCTTGTGTTCTTTAGCCCAAACAAGTCTCTTCTGCTTGTTGCCTGTCCTTAGCAGTGGTTTCCTAACAGATATTCTACCATGAAGGCCTGATTCACACAGTCTCCTCTTAACAGTTGTTCTAGAGATGTGTCTGCGCTAGAACTCTGTGTGGCATTGACCTGGTCTCTAATCTGAGCTGCTGTTAACCTGCGATATCTGAGGTTGGTGACTCGGATGAACTTATCCTCCGCAGCAGAGGTGACGCTTGGTCTTCCTTTCCTAGAGCGGTCCGCATGTGAGCCAGTTTCTTTGTAGTGGTTTTTGTGACTGCACTTGGGGACACTTTCAAAGTTTTCCCAATTTTTCGGACTGACTGACCATTTCTTAAAGTAATGATGACCACTCGTTTTTCTTTACTTAGCTGCTTTTTTCTTGCCATAATACAAATTCTAACAGTCTATTCAGTAGGACTATCAGCTGTGTATCCACCTGACTTCTCCACAACGCAACTGATGGTCCCAACCCCATTTATAAGGCAAGATATCCCACTTATTAAACCTGACAGGGCACCCCTGTGAAGTGAAAACCATTTCAGATGACTACCTCTTGAAGCTCATCAAGAGAATGCCAAGAGCGGGCAAAGCAGTAATCAAAGCAAAAGGTGGCTACTTTGAAGAACCTAGAATATGACATATTTTCAGTTGTTTCACACTTTTTTGTTATGTATATAATTCCACATGTGTTAATTCATAGTTTTGATGCCTTCAGTGTGAATCTACAATTTTCATAGTCATGAAAATAAAGAAAATTTTTAAATGAGAAGGTGTGTCCAAACTTTTGGTCTGTACTGTATATATATATATATATATATATATATACACACATCTTTTTACACCATGGTTAGAGCGAACAATCATTAGTGCTGTACAGAATAAGCTATTTGACAGGTTTGTTGTCTGTTACATATGTATTATACCAATTTGCCATGCTGTGATTATCCAGCTATCTTTACATATTACTAAGTAATAATATTGGGGTGGCTATATAACTGACAGACACCGTGCCTTTACTGTCTAATACGGCCTCAATCTATCTCTTTTATTTGGGTTTTTTAAGTTTTGTGCTTTTTTAGTTTTTTGTGGGGGTTTATGTAAACTATTTTATAGTTTTCATAAACATTTATGTATTTGAGATATGAATAATGTTCTTGTAGTAATTCCAAACGGAGAGTGCATGTCTACAATATTATATGAATAATATTTAATAAATAACTTGAGAATAATGAGGTCTTTGGGTTATTCCAGATGAAGTGTGCCTATCTACTCCATTAATTAATTTGATACAGTGTGACGGGGTGAAGTCATATAGATAGAGCACCTTATCCAGACTAATCAGAGGGTGAGCCGCTATTTTATATATACTACAGTCTAATTATCAGAACCACTAGTCTTCTAGATGGAATTACAGATACATGAATTCATAAACAAGGCATGTTTTTCATGATAGACTGTGTCGGCAAATAAGAACCATTTCGCCCATCTAGTCTGCCCAATATACTGAATACTAATACTAGACCCTGGTCCTATCTTTTATGAAGGATGGCCTTATGCCTATCCCATGCATGCTTAAAATCCTTCACTGTATTTGCAGCTAGTGCTACCACTTCTGCAGGAAGGCTATTTAATGCATCCACTACTCTCTCAGTAAAGTAATACTTCCTGATACTACTTTTAAACCTTTTCCCCTCTAATTTAAAACTATGTCCTCTTGTAGCAGTTTTTATTCTTTTAAATATCTTCTCCTCTTTTACCTTGTTGATTCATTTCTATCATATCTAGGGATGAGCGAACTCGAACTGTATAGTTCGGGTTCGTACCGAATTTTGGGGTGTCCGTGACACGGACCCGAACCCGGACATTTTCGTAAAAGTCCGGGTTCGGGTTCGGTGTTCGTCGCTTTCTTGGCGCTTTTGTGACGCTTTCTTGGCGCTTTTTGAAAGGCTGCAAAGCAGCCAATCAACAAGCGTCATACTACTTGCCCCAAGAGGCCATCACAGCCATGCCTACTATTGGCATGGCTGTGATTGGCCAGAGCACCATGTGACCCAGCCTCTATTTAAGCTGGAGTCACATAGCGCCGCCCGTCACTCTGCTCTGATTAGCGTAGGGAGAGGTTGCGGCTGCGACAGTAGGGCGAGATTAGGCAGATTAACTCCTCCAAAGGACTTGATTAACTGATCGATCTGCAGCTGTGGATCATTGAGCTGCTGATCCTCAATTGCTCACTGTTTTTAGGCTGCCCAGACCGTTTGTCAGTCACATTTTTCTGGGGTGATCGGCGGCCATTTTGTGTCTTGTGGTGCGCCAGCACAAGCTGCGACCAAGTGCATTTAACCCTCAATGGTGTGGTTGTTTTTTGGCTAAAGCCTACATCAGGGTGAAGCTGTCACACCAAGTGCATTTAACCAGCAATAGTCTGTTCATTTTTTGGCCATATACAAAATCAGGGGCAAGCTGCGCCTGTCACCAAGTGCATTTAACCCTCAATGGTGTGGTTGTTTTTTGGCTAAAGCCTACATCAGGGTGAAGCTGTCACACCAAGTGCATTTAACCAGCAATAGTCTGTTCATTTTTTGGCCATATACTAAATCAGGGGCAAGCTGCGCCTGTCACCAAGTGCATTTAACCCTCAATGGTGTGGTTGTTTTTTGGCTAAAGCCTACATCAGGGTGAAGCTGTCACACCAAGTGCATTTAACCAGCAATAGTCTGTTTATTTTTTGGCCATATCCCAGTCTAATTCTGTCACTAAATCCATACCGGTCACCCAGCGCCTAAATACTAGGCCTCAAATTTATATCCCGCTAAATCTGTCCTTAGTGCTGTAGCTGGGCGAGTTATTTAGTGTCCGTTCAAGCACATTTCTTGTTCTGGGTTGAAATACAATTCCCAATTTAGCAATTTCATAATTTAGTGGTTTCTGCTATATCAGAGCTATTTGAAATCTATCCCTAAAAGGGTATATAATATTCAAGGTGCACATTGGGTCATTCAGAATAACTTCACACACACCCGCTACTGTGTATTTCCAAGTCTAATTCTGGCACTAAACCCATACCTGTCACCCAGCGCCTAAATACTAGGCCTCAAATTTATATCCAGCTAAATCTGTCCCTAGTGCTGTAGCTGGGCGAGTTATTTAGTGTCCGTTCAAGCACATTTCTTGTTCTGGGTTGAAATACAATTCCCAATTTAGCAATTTCATAATTTAGTGGTTTCTGCTATATCAGAGCTATTTGAAATCTATCCCTAAAAGGGTATATAATATTCAAGGTGCACATTGGGTCATTCAGAATAACTTCACACACACCCGCTACTGTGTATTTCCAAGTCTAATTCTGGCACTAAACCCATACCTGTCACCCAGCGCCTAAATACTAGGCCTCAAATTTATATCCCGCTAAATCTGTCCTTAGTGCTGTAGCTGGGCGAGTTATTTAGTGTCCGTTCAAGCACATTTCTTGTTCTGGGTTGAAATACAATTCCCAATTTAGCAATTTCATAATTTAGTGGTTTCTGCTATATCAGAGCTATTTGAAATCTATCCCTAAAAGGGTATATAATATTCAAGGTGCACATTGGGTCATTCAGAATAACTTCACACACACCCGCTACTGTGTATTTCCAAGTCTAATTCTGGCACTAAACCCATACCTGTCACCCAGCGCCTAAATACTAGGCCTCAAATTTATATCCCGCTAAATCTGTCCCTAGTGCTGTAGCTGGGCGAGTTATTTAGTGTCCGTTCAAGCACATTTCTTGTTCTGGGTTGAAATACAATTCCCAATTTAGCAATTTCATAATTTAGTGGTTTCTGCTATATCAGAGCTATTTGAAATCTATCCCTAAAAGGGTATATAATATTCAAGGTGCACATTGGGTCATTCAGAATAACTTCACACACACCCGCTACTGTGTATTTCCAAGTCTAATTCTGGCACTAAACCCATACCTGTCACCCAGCGCCTAAATACTAGGCCTCAAATTTATATCCCGCTAAATCTGTCCCTAGTGCTGTAGCTGGGCGAGTTATTTAGTGTCCGTTCAAGCACATTTCTTGTTCTGGGTTGAAATACAATTCCCAATTTAGCAATTTCATAATTTAGTGGTTTCTGCTATATCAGAGCTATTTGAAATCTATCCCTAAAAGGGTATATAATATTCAAGGTGCACATAGGGTCATTCAGAATAACTTCACACACACCCGCTACTGTGTATTTCCAAGTCTAATTCTGTCACTAAACCCATACCTGTCACCCAGCGCCTAAATACTAGGCCTCAAATTTATATCCCGCTAAATCTCTCGTTACCGCTGTCCTGTTGTGGCTGGGAAAGTTATTTAGTGTCCGTCAAAGCACATTTTTTGTTCTGGGTTGAAATACAATTCCCAATTTAGCAATTTCATAATTTAGTGGTTTCTGCTATATCAGAGCTATTTGAAATCTATCCCTAAAAGGGTATATAATATTCAAGGTGCACATTGGGTCATTCAGAATAACTTCACACACACGCTTCTGTGCATTTCCAAGTCTAATTCTGTCACTAAATCCATACCGGTCACCCAGCGCCTAAATACTAGGCCTCAAATTTATATCCCGCTGAATTTGAATACAATACATTGGGCCAAATAATATATTTGTTGTTGTGGTGAACCATAACAATGAGAAAAACATCTAGTAAGGGACGCGGACGTGGACATGGTCGTGGTGGTGTTAGTGGACCCTCTGGTGCTGGGAGAGGACGTGGCCGTTCTGCCACATCCACACGTCCTAGTGTACCAACTACCTCAGGTCCCAGTAGCCGCCAGAATTTACAGCGATATATGGTGGGGCCCAATGCCGTTCTAAGGATGGTAAGGCCTGAGCAGGTACAGGCATTAGTCAATTGGGTGGCCGACAGTGGATCCAGCACGTTCACATTATCTCCCACCCAGTCTTCTGCAGAAAGCGCACAGATGGCGCCTGAAAACCAACCCCATCAGTCTGTCACATCACCCCCATGCATACCAGGGAAACTGTCTCAGCCTCAAGTTATGCAGCAGTCTCTTATGCTGTTTGAAGACTCCGCTGGCAGGGTTTCCCAAGGGCATCCACCTAGCCCTTCCCCAGCGGTGAAAGACATAGAATGCACTGACGCACAACCACTTATGTTTCCTGATGATGAGGACATGGGAATACCACCTCAGCATGTCTCTGATGATGACGAAACACAGGTGCCAACTGCTGCGTCTTTCTGCAGTGTGCAGACTGAACAGGAGGTCAGGGATCAAGACTGGGTGGAAGACGATGCAGGGGACGATGAGGTCCTAGACCCCACATGGAATGAAGGTCGTGCCACTGACTTTCACAGTTCGGAGGAAGAGGCAGTGGTGAGACCGAGCCAACAGCGTAGCAAAAGAGGGAGCAGTGGGCAAAAGCAGAACACCCGCCGCCAAGAGACTCCGCCTGCTACTGACCGCCGCCATCTGGGACCGAGCACCCCAAAGGCAGCTTCAAGGAGTTCCCTGGCATGGCACTTCTTCAAACAATGTGCTGACGACAAGACCCGAGTGGTTTGCACGCTGTGCCATCAGAGCCTGAAGCGAGGCATTAACGTTCTGAACCTGAGCACAACCTGCATGACCAGGCACCTGCATGCAAAGCATGAACTGCAGTGGAGTAAACACCTTAAAACCAAGGAAGTCACTCAGGCTCCCCCTGCTACCTCTTCTGCTGCTGCCGCCTCGGCCTATTCTGCTGCTGCCGCCTCGGCCTCTTCCTCCGCCTCTGGAGGAACGTTGGCACCTGCCGCCCAGCAAACAGGGGATGTACCACCAACACCACCACCACCACCTCCGTCACCAAGCGTCTCAACCATGTCACACGCCAGCGTTCAGCTCTCCATCTCACAAACATTTGATAGAAAGCGTAAATTCCCACCTAGCCACCCTCGATCCCTGGCCCTGAATGCCAGCATTTCTAAACTACTGGCCTATGAAATGCTGTCATTTAGGCTGGTGGACACAGACAGCTTCAAACAGCTCATGTCGCTTGCTGTCCCACAGTATGTTGTTCCCAGCCGGCACTACTTCTCCAAGAGAGCCGTGCCTTCCCTGCACAACCAAGTATCCGATAAAATCAAGTGTGCACTGCGCAACGCCATCTGTGGCAAGGTCCACCTAACCACAGATACGTGGACCAGTAAGCACGGCCAGGGACGCTATATCTCCCTAACTGCACACTGGGTAAATGTAGTGGCAGCTGGGCCCCAGGCGGAGAGCTGTTTGGCGCACGTCCTTCCGCCGCCAAGGATCGCAGGGCAACATTCTTTGCCTCCTGTTGCCACCTCCTCCTTCTCGGCTTCCTCCTCCTCTTCTTCCACCTGCTCATCCAGTCAGCCACACACCTTCACCACCAACTTCAGCACAGCCCGGGGTAAACGTCAGCAGGCCATTCTGAAACTCATATGTTTGGGGGACAGGCCCCACACCGCACAGGAGTTGTGGCGGGGTATAGAACAACAGACCGACGAGTGGTTGCTGCCGGTGAGCCTCAAGCCCGGCCTGGTGGTGTGTGATAATGGGCGAAATCTCGTTGCAGCTCTGGGACTAGCCAATTTGACGCACATCCCTTGCTTGGCGCATGTGCTGAATTTGGTGGTGCAGAAGTTCATTCACAACTACCCCGACATGTCAGAGCTGCTGCATAAAGTGCGGGCCGTCTGTTCGCGCTTCCGGCGTTCACATCCTGCTGCTGCTCGCCTGTCTGCGCTACAGCGTAACTTCGGCCTTCCCGCTCACCGCCTCATATGCGACGTGCCCACCAGGTGGAACTCCACCTTGCACATGCTGGACAGACTGTGCGAGCAGCAGCAGGCCATAGTGGAGTTTCAGCTGCAGCACGCACGGGTCAGTCGCACTACAGAACAGCACCACTTCACCACCAATGACTGGGCCTCCATGCGAGACCTGTGTGCCCTGTTGCGCTGTTTCGAGTACTCCACCAACATGGCCAGTGGCGATGACACCGTTATCAGCGTTACAATACCACTTCTATGTCTCCTTGAGAAAACACTTAGGGCGATGATGGAAGAGGAGGTGGCCCAGGAGGAGGAGGAGGAGGAGGAGGAAGAGGGGTCATTTTTAGCACTTTCAGGCCAGTCTCTTCGAAGTGACTCAGAGGGAGGTTTTTGGCAACAGCAGAGGCCAGGTACAAATGTGGCCAGCCAGGGCCCACTACTGGAGGACGAGGAGGACGAGGATGAGGAGGAGGTGGAGGAGGATGAGGATGAAGCATGGTCACAGCGGGGTGGCACCCAACGCAGCTCGGGTCCATCACTGGTGCGTGGCTGGGGGGAAAGGCAGGACGATGACGATACGCCTCCCACAGAGGACAGCTTGTCCTTACCCCTGGGCAGCCTGGCACACATGAGCGACTACATGCTGCAGTGCCTGCGCAACGACAGCAGAGTTGCCCACATTTTAACCTGTGCGGACTACTGGGTTGCCACCCTGCTGGATCCACGCTACAAAGACAATGTGCCCACCTTACTTCCTGCACTGGAGCGTGATAGGAAGATGCGCGAGTACAAGCGCACGTTGGTAGACGCGCTACTGAGAGCATTCCCAAATGTCACAGGGGAACAAGTGGAAGCCCAAGGCCAAGGCAGAGGAGGAGCAAGAGGTCGCCAAGGCAGCTGTGTCACGGCCAGCTCCTCTGAGGGCAGGGTTAGCATGGCAGAGATGTGGAAAACTTTTGTCAACACGCCACAGCTAACTGCACCACCACCTGATACGCAACGTGTTAGCAGGAGGCAACATTTCACTAACATGGTGGAACAGTACGTGTGCACACCCCTCCACGTACTGACTGATGGTTCGGCCCCATTCAACTTCTGGGTCTCTAAATTGTCCACGTGGCCAGAGCTAGCCTTTTATGCCTTGGAGGTGCTGGCCTGCCCGGCAGCCAGCGTTTTGTCTGAACGTGTATTCAGCACGGCAGGGGGCGTCATTACAGACAAACGCAGCCGCCTGTCTACAGCCAATGTGGACAAGCTGACGTTCATAAAAATGAACCAGGCATGGATCCCACAGGACCTGTCCGTCCCTTGTCCAGATTAGACATTAACTACCTCCCCATAACCATATATTATTGGACTCCAGGGCACTTCCTCATTCAATCCTATTTTTATTTTCATTTTACCATTATATTGCGAGGCTACCCAAAGTTGAATGAACCTCTCCTCTGCCTGTGTGCTAGGCCTAAATATATGCCAATGGACTGTTGCAGTGGTGGCTGACATGAAGCCTGATTCTCTGCTATGACATGCAGACTAATTCTCTGCTGACATGAAGCCAGATTCTCTGTTACGGGACCTCTCTCCTCTGCCTGGGTGCTGGGCCTAAATATATGCCAATGGACTGTTGCAGTGGTGGGTGACGTGAAGCCTGATTCTCTGCTATGACATGCAGACTGATTCTCTGCTGACATGAAGCCAGATTCTCTGTTACGGGACCTCTCTCCTCTGCCTGTGTGTGTGCTGGGCCTAAATATATGCCAATGGACTGTTGCAGTGGTGGCTGACGTGAAGCCTCATTCTCTGCTATGACATGCAGACTAATTCTCTGCTGACATGAAGCCAGATTGTCTGTTACGGGACCTCTCTCCTCTGCCTGTGTGTGTGCTGGGCCTAAATATATGCCAATGGACTGTTGCAGTGGTGGCTGACGTGAAGCCTCATTCTCTGCTATGACATGCAGACTAATTCTCTGCTGACATGAAGACAGATTCTCTGTTACGGGACCTCTCTCCTCTGCCTGTGTGTGCTGGGCCTAAATATATGCCAATGGACTGTTGCAGTGGTGGCTGACGTGAAGCCTCATTCTCTGCTATGACATGCAGACTGATTCTCTGCTGACATGAAGCCAGATTCTCTGTTACGGGACCTCTCTCCTCTGCCTGTGTGTGTGCTGGGCCTAAATATATGCCAATGGACTGTTGCAGTGGTGGCTGACGTGAAGCCTCATTCTCTGCTATGACATGCAGACTAATTCTCTGCTGACATGAAGACAGATTCTCTGTTACGGGACCTCTCTCCTCTGCCTGTGGTGCTGGGCCTAAATATATGCCAATGGACTGTTGCAGTGGTGGCTGACGTGAAGCCTCATTCTCTGCTATGACATGCAGACTAATTCTCTGCTGACATGAAGACAGATTCTCTGTTACGGGACCTCCCTCCTCTGCCTGGGTGCTGGGCCTAAATATATGCCAATGGACTGTTGCAGTGGTGGCTGACGTGAAGCCTCATTCTCTGCTATGACATGCAGACTAATTCTCTGCTGACATGAAGACAGATTCTCTGTTACGGGACCTCTCTCCTCTGCCTGTGTGTGCTGGGCCTAAATATATGCCAATGGACTGTTGCAGTGGTGGCTGACGTGAAGCCTCATTCTCTGCTATGACATGCAGACTGATTCTCTGCTGACATGAAGCCAGATTCTCTGTTACGGGACCTCTCTCCTCTGCCTGGTGTGCTGGGCCTAAATATATGCCAATGGACTGTTGCAGTGGTGGCTGACGTGAAGCCTCATTCTCTGCTATGACATGCAGACTAATTCTCTGCTGACATGAAGCCAGATTCTCTGTTACGGGACCTCTCTCCTCTGCCTGGTGTGCTGGGCCTAAATATATGCCAATGGACTGTTGCAGTGGTGGCTGACGTGAAGCCTCATTCTCTGCTATGACATGCAGACTAATTCTCTGCTGACATGAAGACAGATTCTCTGTTACGGGACCTCTCTCCTCTGCCTGGTGTGCTGGGCCTAAATATATGCCAATGGACTGTTGCAGTGGTGGCTGACGTGAAGCCTCATTCTCTGCTATGACATGCAGACTAATTCTCTGCTGACATGAAGACAGATTCTCTGTTACGGGACCTCTCTCCTCTGCCTGGTGTGCTGGGCCTAAATATATGCCAATGGACTGTTGCAGTGGTGGCTGACGTGAAGCCTCATTCTCTGCTATGACATGCAGACTGATTCTCTGCTGACATGAAGCCAGATTCTCTGTTACGGGACCTCTCTCCTCTGCCTGTGTGCTAGGGCCTAAATATATGCCAATGGACTGTTGCAGTGGTGGCTGACGTGAAGCCTCATTCTCTGCTATGACATGCAGACTGATTCTCTGCTGACATGAAGCCAGATTCGTCTGTTACGGGACCTCTCTCCTCTGCCTGTGTGCTAGGCCTAAATATATGCCAATGGACTGTTGCAGTGGTGGCTGACGTGAAGCCTCATTCTCTGCTATGACATGCAGACTGATTCTCTGCTGACATGAAGCCAGATTGTCTGTTACGGGACCTCTCTGCCTCTGCCTGTGTGCTAGGCCTAAATATATGCCAATGGACTGTTGCAGTGGTGGCTGACGTGAAGCCTCATTCTCTGCTATGACATGCAGACTGATTCTCTGCTGACATGAAGCCAGATTGCTCTGTTACGGGACCTCTCTCCTCTGCCTGTGTGCTAGGCCTAAATATATGCCAATGGACTGTTGCAGTGGTGGCTGACGTGAAGCCTCATTCTCTGCTATGACATGCAGACTAATTCTCTGCTGACATGAAGCCAGATTGTCTGTTACGGGACCTCTCTCCTCTGCCTGGGTGCTGGGCCTAAATATATGCCAATGGACTGTTGCAGTGGTGGCTGACGTGAAGCCTCATTCTCTGCTATGACATGCAGACTGATTCTCTGCTGACATGAAGCCAGATTCCTCTGTTACGGGACCTCTCTCCTCTGCCTGTGTGTGTGCTGGGCCTAAATATATGCCAATGGACTGTTGCAGTGGTGGCTGACGTGAAGCCTCATTCTCTGCTATGACATGCAGACTGATTCTCTGCTGACATGAAGCCAGATTCTCTGTTACGGGACCTCTCTCCTCTGCCTGTGTGTGTGCTGGGCCTAAATATATGCCAATGGACTGTTGCAGTGGTGGCTGACGTGAAGCCTCATTCTCTGCTATGACATGCAGACTAATTCTCTGCTGACATGAAGACAGATTCTCTGTTACGGGACCTCCCTCCTCTGCCTGGGTGCTGGGCCTAAATATATGCCAATGGACTGTTGCAGTGGTGGCTGACGTGAAGCCTCATTCTCTGCTATGACATGCAGACTAATTCTCTGCTGACATGAAGACAGATTCTCTGTTACGGGACCTCTCTCCTCTGCCTGGGTGCCGGGGCCTAAATATCTGAGAATGGACTGTTCCAGTGGTGGGTGACGGGAAGCCAGATTCTCTGCTATGGAACCTCTCTCCAATTGATTTTGGTTAATTTTTATTTATTTAATTTTTATTTTAATTCATTTCCCTATCCACATTTGTTTGCAGGGGATTTACCTACATGTTGCTGCCTTTTGCAGCCCTCTAGCTCTTTCCTGGGCTGTTTTACAGCCTTTTTAGTGCCGAAAAGTTCGGGTCCCCATTGACTTCAATGGGGTTCGGGTTCGGGACGAAGTTCGGATCGGGTTCGGATCCCGAACCCGAACATTTCCGGGATGTTCGGCCGAACTTCTCGAACCCGAACATCCAGGTGTTCGCTCAACTCTAATCATATCCCCTATGACATCCAGTAGCGACTTAGGTGCATATTATTAGGTATATACTTTACTACAAATGTCTGATCAATCATGTAGCACCAATACAATAGGTAATCGCTGATAGACGTGGTCAATTGTTTTTTCGACTAAACACTAGAACAGAGAAAATGTGATCTAAACTTATAGAGAATACTGTGCAAAATATATGGAAAAAAACATCTGGAGAGCTCCATTTCAATAGGAAGGCAGTAGTAACACAAAGAACACACAGAGTAACACCAGTAGTTTGTAGAAATGTCACCTTGAACCTTTAGAACATCATAGTTACAGCAATAGAAGACTGCACCAGGTTCAATTCCTGTATACTCTGGGACTGGGACCAGTTCATTACAGGATCACCAAAGAATTAGATTGCTTACTACTGCATAGAATTATTAACAGTTTAGCCTAGTGGTGGTGTAATGGTGGGGGAATGTTGTCTTGTCATACACCATAATTAAAGAAGAGAGACATTCAAAAAATAATAATTTTGTTGCATCATTAAATTTCCCCAAAAAATTTGCTTTTATCTGAAATAATTTGTCACAAAGCACGTTAAAACAGGTCGATTCCAGTCCTTTCTGGTTACTGTTACATTCTAGTTAAGCAGTTACTGTGTAGTGCCTCTGAATGACAGGCAGGTTATACATATATATATATATATATATATATATACACACATATACAGTACAGACCAAAAGTTTGGACACACCTTCTTATTCAAAGAGTTTTCTTTATTTTCATGACTATGAAAATTGTAGATTCACACTGAAGGCATCAAAACTATGAATTAACACATGTGGAATTATATACATAACAAAAAAGTGTGAAAAAACTGAAAATATGTCATATTCTAGGTTCTTCAAAGTAGCCACCTTTTGCTTTGATTACTGCTTTGCACACTCTTGGCATTCTCTTGATGAGCTTCAAGAGGTAGTCACCTGAAATGGTTTTCACTTCACAGGTGTGCCCTGTCAGGTTTAATAAGTAGGATTTCTTGCCTTATAAATGGGGTTGGGACCATCAGTTGCGTTGTGGAGAAGTCAGGTGGATACACAGCTGATAGTCCTACTGAATAGACTGTTAGAATTTGTATTATGGCAAGAAAAAGGCAGCAAAGTAAAGAAAAACGAGTGGCCATCATTACTTTAAGAAATGAAGGTCAGTCCGAAAAATTGGGAAAACTTTGAAAGTGTCCCCAAGTGCAGTCACAAAAACAATCAAGCGCTACAAAGAAACTGGCTCACATGCGGACCGCCCGAGGAAAGGAAGACCAAGAGTCCCCTCTGCTGTGGAGGATAAGTTAATCCGAGTCACCAGCCTCAGAAATCGCAGGTTAACAGCAGCTCAGATTAGAGACCAGGTCAATGCCACACAGAGTTCTAGCAGAAGACACATCTCTAGAACAACTGTTAAGAGGAGACTGTGTGAATCAGGCCTTCATGGTAGAATATCTGTTAGGAAACCACTGCTAAGGACAGGCAACAAGCAGAAGAGACTTGTTTGGGCTAAAGAACACAAAGATCTTTGGTTCCAACCACCATGTCTTTGTGCGACGCAGAAATGGTGAACGGATGGACTCTACATGCCTGGTTCCCACCGTGAAGCATGGAGGAGGAGGTGTGATGGTGTGGGGGTGCTTTGCTGGTGACACTGTTGGGGATTTATTCAAAATTGAAGGCATACTGAACCAGCATGGCTACCACAGCATCTTGCAGCGGCATGCTATACCATCCGGTTTTCATTTCGTTGGACCATCATTTATTTTTCAACAGGACAATGACCCCAAACACACCTCCAGGCTGTGTAAGGACTATTTGACCATGAAGGAGAGTGATGGGGTGCTGCGCCAGATGACCTGGCCTCCACAGTCACCGGACCTGAACCTAATCGAGATTGTTTGGGGTGAGCTGGACCGCAGAGTGAAGGCAAAAGGGCTAAAAAGTGCTACGCATCTCTGGGAACTTCTTCAAGACTGTTGGAAGACCATTTCAGGTGACTACCTCTTGAAGCTCATCAAGAGAATGTCAAGAGTGTGCAAAGCGGTATTTAAAGCAAAAGGTGGCTACTTTGAAGAACCTAGAATATGACAAATTTTCAGTTGTTTCACACTTTTTTGTTATGTATATAATTCCACATGTGTTAATTCATAGTTTTAATGCCTTCAGTGTGAATCTACAATTTTCATAGTCATGAAAATAAAGAAAACTCTTTGAATGAGATGGTGTGTCCAAACTTTTGGTCTATACTGTACATATATATATATATATATATATATATATATATATTTGCATGTCTTCTGTGTTTTGGACCCAGTGCTGCTTTTGGCTTCCAAAGCATGATCAAATCCTGATGCTAAATACTAACTGTATTGCCATTAGCCTCTGAAATTGGCTTTAATCAAATTGAAAAGAAGTCCTGCATGCAGGGCTTTAATGGCCTATATCACATGGTCAGTATTTGGTCAGTTTTTTTTATCAGTATTTGATCAGTATTGATAAGGCAAAAACAGGAGTCAGACCAAAACAAAGATAACATGTGATGGAGATATTTGCATGTCTTCTATGTTTTGGACTCACTCCTGCTTTTGGCTTCCAAATCATGATCAAACCCTGATGTAAAACACTGAGCGTGTGATAGAGGCCTTCTGGACGCTCAAGCAACAGGACCTGTGTTTTTTTTTTTTGTTAGGTGAGGGTGGCAACAGCATGAGGAGTCACGATAGTGGCCCAGGAACAGAGTGGTGACTGTGGCAACAGCATGAAGAGTCACAGTAGTGGCCCCAGAACAGACTGGTGAGGGTGGCAAAAGCATAGGGAGTAACAATAGTGGCCCCAAAACAGAGTAGTGAGGATGGCAACAGCATGAAGAGTCACAATAGTGGTCCTGAAACAGAGTGGGAAGGAGGGCAAAAGCAGTAGCAGTAACAGCACAGGATGGTGGAGGATCACAGTAGGGGCAGATGGCATTTGAGGCAGCAGGTGTGTGGCATCAGGCGGATGACAGCATCAGCATAGTGGCAGCAGCACATGGGCAGAAGTAACAGGCCATTTGTCACAATGTTCTGATGTGGCAGCACACAGTCAGATGATTACTGCCAGAAGGATCTAGTCTGTTGCATCAGGCACCAGTGTCTGGAAATCCTGGTTGATCCACGCCTGATTTATCTTTATAAAAGGTTAGTCTCTCAACATTTTGTGCAGAAAGGAGAGTTCTCTTTGGGGTAATTATGCCACCAGTCGCACTGAACACCCGCTCTGATGCCACACTACTGGCCTGGCAGAAATGGTTGCCCAGGACAAACTCGGCCAGTGGCAGCCACAATTCAAGTTTGGCTGCCCACTTGCCCAGTAGTCCAGGCAGGTTCGGACTAGCCCACTGGAGTACAGGTGAATTCCCCGGTGGGACCCTGAGCAATGTGAGTCCCTAGTCTACTATCCCCTGCACAAGTGGCACATTAAGCACATAACACAGTAGAGTGATTGTACTACATATAGATAGTCAGCACAACATCTCAACCAGTCTATGTTCATATAAAAAAATTATTAGTAGACTATTTAAGAAAACTACCCAGTTTATTATCATAGATGCATCAGGTGGCTGAGATGGCTTTTAGGTAGAGAGGCAGACCAACCAGTATCCTCTTTTCCAGGGGAACCACCTTCTCAAAGTTGCTTCAGGGACTCTTGTCTGCTGCTGTGTGAGCATGTAGTATTTGAATGTATCCGTACGGTGGTCCCTCAAATAAATTGTACTGGTGGGCCCTAGGCACCCCAGTCTGACCCTGAGTCCAGGGCATCTTGGATCTCATATGACAGGGTGAGGTCCAAGTATGCCACTACCTGCTGATTCAGGTTCTACTCCATGTCCTGCTGCTGTCATGGCAGTGGAGCATGAACTCAGAGGGTCTGCCCAGTTGGACCTTCCTGAGAATGGGGCGCGTATGCAGTGACAAACTGACTACAAAAGATGTCTCAATAATAGTTGAGTTTTTAATCCCTCTCAGAAGATGTAAAAAGGCCCTTATTTTGGAACGGTAACTAGGGTCTAACATTGTGAAGAGACAGTAGTCATCCCTCTGCCGAATGGTGATAATGCGGCTGTTACTACGCAAACAACTCAGCATGCATCTGGCCATTTGTGCAAGGGACTCGGAGGGCCTCCCTGCCTCCATCTGCACTGCAAACTAGCACGGTCTGTCGGGGTCATCTGAGTCATCTTCATCATCACCCTCTAGCTCTTCCTGCTCCTCTCCTGTCCCAAAGATGAAATGGTATTTATTGTACAAGGAGTTACCTATTTGAAGAGCTGGTGTAAGATCTTCAGGTTGGTCCTAATTCAATATCAAAGTTATCTTTTTCGTTATTATGCAAGGTATACCTCAAATGACAAAACAAATGCCTTAAAGTTTATATACAGAAAAGAGTAAGTGATGTTATACATAGCTCTCCTATACAAATTTTCTATTCTTCCCTTCATCATGTTGCATTTCTCACAATATCTTTAACCTGTGTAAATGGGCTTTCCAGCCTTAAAATGATTGTCCAGCATTTAACAAGCTGCTCCCAATCAACTACAATTGCAATAATAAGACATTCTGTCATTTGCAATAATTACCGTTTTGGCTGTGTTTATCAATTCCCATGTTGGTTACATGCACTCTGTGACTGTATGTTCTGGTCCTCAGAGATTTGGGGAATAGCCTCTCTAATCCTAATTTGAATGGAAATTCACATAGCTAGTGCTTGCGTAATGATCATCCTCCTTCATTGGATCTGCAGAGCCCCGGGCTACTGTTCATCACATCGCTTCAGAGCTCTGATGAAGGAGGATGCTTGTTACGCAAGTGTCAGCCCACAAGAAATATTGTTTACAGTTCCATCCAACAGATAATTAACATTAACAAATAACATTTTTATTTTTATTTATATCCAAAGATCTTCCAGGAAAATAATTTGGCGTAGCAATACTTGCTGTTTTTATTGAACAGACTTTATGTATCCATCTCAGTAAATGTTCCAGGGTGGACACACATGCTCAGTCTATCTTTTCTCTCTCTCTTTCTCTCTGCTCTTTCAGGTGTGCAGTGAGATCCATGGTGTGGTGAGCAAGCTGCTGCTGGCAGTGCTGTGTCCAAGGTGGACACACATGCTTAGTCATGCTTTATTCCCTGCTCCTTAAGGTATGTAGGAGGGTCCTTGGTGAGGTTAACCATATGCTTCTGAAGTTACAAAATTCCATTTCTTTTTCAAGGAGATGCAGAGCAAGTGATATACTGTATATAATGTACACCAGGCATCTCCCCACATACCCGAAAGAGCAGGGAGAGAAGACTGAGTATGTGCGTCCTCCTCAGCGCATTAACTGAAGTGGACACAGAAAGGCCATTCAGCAGGTGGTGCTAACATTATTCCTGGAATATCTGGGGATATAAGCATTTTGATGTGTTTAATGCAAAAAATGTTAGTAAGAATGGATTTAAAATAGCACTGTCACGGTCTCCCGTGACAGGGGTCAGAAGATCTAAGAGACTGGCTGCATGTGATGTGATCTGACAGGCTCTTTGGTTTCACTTGTTTCTGTGTTGTTGCTGGTTATGCCCACACCTCTTGTCTCTCGTGTAGCTTAAGTGGTCATTCCAACTCCTCCATTTAGTCTGGTCTCACCCATCATGCCATGCTCCTTTCTGGTTGTGGAAGTGCTGGTGTTTGGTTCTCCTTTGAGTTCCTGCTCGTCCGCGTATTTCAGAGTTAAGTGTCTTTTCCTTATTTCTTGTTTGTTGTATTCCCCCATCTTTTGCTATTAGGCCTGAGGGAGTCTCCTGTTTCTTCAGCCAGGAAGGGACAGGTCATCTTTTGTCCTGACATTATTTCCAGGGCTCTTTAGGGTCAGATAGAGCTCTAGGTTCCTGCGTATGAACATTCCTACCATCGAGGTCTGTTCATACTGATAGTAGTCAGGGCTAGGTTTACGGATTCACTAGGTGGTGACCTTTCCCCTTTCCCTAGTTTCCAGGCCTAGTACCTTTTCCCTTTTCTCCTGTGTTCGGTGTGGAGTTTACCACCCACACCGCGCCGTGACAAGCACTCCTACAAAAAAATGTATTTGCTGACCTCTTAGAAAGGTACATGATGTAATCTGAAGTGAATGCAATCTTCTAATCAGTGACTGTATTTGTGAGCTACCCCCTCTCTTCTAATTGTAGCTGTGTAATGTGACCAACTCTGATCTCCAACTGACAAAGGACAGAAAGTCAGACATTGAGGCTCCCATAGGTATACATAGAGAAATGGGCTTCCTGTCCACACAAGATGCTGTGTTATTTGGAAAATCTGATTGCTGGTCACATGACACAGCTGAGGATCAGAAAGGGAGGTTATAACTCACAAATACAGACACTGGTAAGAATATTACCTTCACTACAGATTACTTCATGTACCTTTCTAACAGGTCAGAGAATAAAGAAGCACTCCCGCAAAAATCTTTAACTAAATATTTTTGTAAGATAATATATTTTTACCTTTGTTTGAGCAGTATGAACTACAGTATCTCTTTATATTCCACAGCTGAGGTAGAGGAGTGAGAAACCTTCTTGTAAGGTGGTAACAAGGAGAATCTTCTAATATAAAGGACCCTGTCAGCCTCCTCCTGCATCTGGGCTCTGTGTGAGAGATTTGTTTTCCCTATATGCCTGTTTATTGGCATAAAAAAGTTTCATCATTGCAACAAAATTTATTCCCACAAATATATTCCCAGTGTTTTTTTGCTGCCCTCTTTAAAAAAAAATGGATGGGGCGTGGGCTGAGCCATTAGCTTCAGCACATTTATCATAATTTACATCACTTTTCTGGCATATATGATAACTGCAATCTATGCCAGATACAAGCTGGCGTTGATCTCAATTAGGTGCACGGACTGCCAGAGGATGCATTTAATTTATGTTGAGGCGTGCACCTCATAATACATTAAATGCAATCTCCAGTGGTGGAGGGGGTGTCAAGACCGGCATAGCACACGTCAGTCTTGATAAATCTTCCCCTGCGTGTTTATCAGCAGAGACTCAAATAAGAATACCTTTCATACAGTAATTTTGTATCTGATTATGTTGCAGAAAAAATGTCCAGTGATGGCGGTCCTGCCCCTGTACAGAAAGTTTTAGCCTGAAGTGTGGCATTGTGGAGCAGACTACAGTTCAGCAGACTACAGTTCAGAACTATGAAGCATTATAGCTATATATACACAAGAAATAAAGAAATGTAAAAGTGCAAGCCACGATTTTGAAGAGTGAGTATTATTCATGTCTGTTTTTCTTAGGTATTGAGACCCTATGATGGATCTCAATACCGGAAATCAGAAATGCTACTGTGAAAGTAGCCTAAGAGAGGAGTTTAAAGTAAACTGCTGTAATGGTTAAAGGGCTTGTCCTGGCTTAGAAAAACATTAGTGCTCTCTTCCAGATACTGACCCTCACCTGTCCGTGAGTTGTGTCCGGTATTTGCAGCTCTGCGCCATTGAAATTAATATAACTGAGCTGCAATACCAGGTGTGGTGCTGTTTTTGGAAGAAAGCAGCCATGTTTTTTTAACACTGGTCAACCCCTTAATCTTGTATTATATGCATGTTCATACTGATATTAGAAAGTCACTTCTGCATCTTTTGAATATATGATAACCTACTGATAATGTACTAGCTGACACGAAGGGTATCTATCAGCAGATTTGTACCTATGAGACAGGCTGACCTGTTACATGTGCACTTGGTAGCTGAAGGAATCTGTGTTGGTCCCATGTTCATATGTGTTCATATTTCTGAGAAAAATGATGTTTTAACATATGCAAATTAGCCTCTAGGTGCAGTGGGGGCGTTGCCATTACACCGAGAGGCTCTGCTCTCTCTGCAACTGCCACACCTTCTGCACTTTGCCTAACATGGCAAGGCAATGAAAAATGTCATCAAACCTGCCCTGTCAATCAAAGTGGAGAAAGCAAAGCCTCTAGGTGTAACGGCAAAGCCCCCTTTGCATATATTAAAACATTTCTCAGCAATGCGGGCACATAGGTACATGAGACCAACGCAGCAGCTGCCAATGCACATGTAACAGGTCAGCCAGTTACAAATTTGCTGACATATGCCATTTAACATAAGAATACATATTTGAACTAGAGTTTGTAACATTATACTTGAGAAGAACTTATTTAGCGGAAAGTCACACAAGTGTGTGGCTAAATAAACTCCTAATCATAACTGTGATCATAACTCAATCTTCAGACAGTTTACCTCTCCCTTTATTGCATATTTGCAGCTGAATTTACGCAAATGGAATTAGTAGAATCTTTAGTATAAATGAAAATTGTCCTACATCCAAATCAAATGTGAAGGGTTAAGTGAGAAATTAAAATATATTAATAAAAGGGGATGCGTTAAGTTAAAATATCTTATTTATTGATCTATGTTAAAATATAAACCATACTGAATACAAGCGCCACTGAAATAAGTTTCTATTTGATTACACATGTCCTGGGAAATACACTGATAGTTTATTATGTCAACCTTACCAGTACCACTTATACAAGTGTATGAGCAAATTTTTCAAAAATTCGATTTGGCCGGTTTGTTGAATTTTCCAAAACGATTCGATCCGATCCAAAATTATTTGTGGTGAATCGTGTTAAAAAACAGCTATTTCCTGGCTGGAGAGAGCCTGTACAGTGGTGTAGAACATTGTGCCTTGCAGTAACATGCATAGGAAGTCTGCTGTGGTAGTGAAACAATACTTTGAGTCAGTATGACATGCAGATGACAGGCATCGCTCTTAGAATCACTGCACAGTTAACTTATTTGAGTAGTTACAGGGCCAAATAACTTAAGTATGAACTCAGCCTTACAGGTCGATGTTAGCGTCAAGAAGAAGCGCACTCCTTTTACACCGTCGTCAGCTGATTCCACATAGATGTCTACACAACCTGTTCTATTAAACTCTTATGCAAGTAGAGCCCCCTGAGTGGGGAGGGTGTCAGCAGTAAGTTTGTGTTGACATCACAAATTATTTTGCCCTTCCTCTGATCCGTGAGAACAATAACCCCAAAAAACAAATCCTGCTGTGGAGCATCCGCCTTCACTCGGTCAGCATTTGGTCAGTACTCCATCAGTATTGCTAATGCCAAAAATAACAGGCGTGGATCCAAAACAGAGATGACACGTGAATGGAATATTTGCATGTCTTCTGTATTTTATACCCACTCCTGCTTTTAGCTACCAAATCATAAGCCAATTCTGATGGGACCATACAGGCCTTACAGCTGCTACACAGACAGGATCCGTTGTGCGTCTCATTTTTCCTTCCTTATGCCAGATCAGAAGAAGGGTCAAATAAATGGGGATGTCATCCAGGCCAAAAAGGCAAAATAGTGGCCCAGTCATGGAGTGCAGAGGGTGGGAGAACAGCTTGAGAAGTTCACAGAGTGGCCCAATGACACAGTGGTGAGGTGGTAGCAGCATAAGGAGACCACAGAGTGGCCCAGTGACATAGTGGTGAGGTGGCAGCGGCATGAGGAGGCCGCAGAGTGGCAAGGTGACATAGTGTTGAGGTAGCAGCAGCAGCAGCAGCAGCATGAGGAGGCCACAAAGTGGCACAATGACAGAGTGTGGATGTGGCAGCAGCAGCATGAGGAGGCCACAGAGTGGCCCAGTGACATAGTGTTGAGATAGCAGCAGAATGAGGAGGCCACAGAGTGGCACAATGAAAGAGTGTGGAGGTGGAAGCAGCAGCATGAGGAGGCCACAGAGTGGCAAAGTCACATAGTGTTGAGGTGGCAGCAGCAGCAACATGGAGGCCACAGAGTGGCCCAGTGACATAGTGTTGAGGTAGCAGCAGAATGAGGAGGCCACAGAGTGACACAATGACAGAGTGTGGAGGTGGCAGCAGCAGCATGAGGAGGCCACAGAGTAACAAGGTGACATAGTGTGGAGGTGGCAGCAGCAAGCAGAGACCACAGAGTGGCAAAGTGATATAGTGTGAAGGTGGCAGCAGCACGAGGAGACCACAGAGTGACACGGTGAAACAGTGGGGAGGTGGGTGGCAATAACAGTATCCACTGAAGATAATGGGTGTAAGAAGGAGCTTTTGGCATCAGATGTGTGGCATCAGGTGGATGGCGACATCAGAATAGTAGCTGAGGCAGGTAGCCAGAAGAAACTGGTCTATTTTGTCATGGTTTGGGTAAGGCAGCACGGATGATCTAACCTGATGCTTTTCAAGGGCAAACTCGGGCAGTTGCGGCCACAAATCCAGTTTGGCTGCCCAGTAGTCCAGCAGATCTTTGATGACGGGTGGCAGGGTGCACTCCAAGTATACCACCACCTGCTAGTTCAGAGTCTGCTCTATGTCTAGCTGCTGGTGAGTAGTGATAGACGAACATCTGCCGGGACAGTTCGCGATCATGCAAATGCGATCAAATGTTCGCGAAACGCAAGTTCACAGTGGGTCCCATTCATTTAAAGGCATGCGAACCTGAAAAACCTTCAGCTCATATTTGCAGCCAAGAAATAATTCCTAGAAGTGCACAAATGGTCCCACAACATGGACAGTGACATACCAGATGTATTATTCGAAATTGGGATCTCCATCCATCGTACGCGCATGCGCAAATGCACTATATAGTACCTAAATGCACTATAAAGAAAGTATATTGGTATATAACACCCCGCTTCAATCAGTTTTTTTTGGGGGGGACTGGTATATCACACCAGTAGAAATTATTTGTTCCAATAATGCTTGTCCCTCTATATACCTGCAGTATCATAGTCATGAAAATAAAGAAAACTCTTTGAATGAGAAGGTGTGTCCAAACTTTTGGTCTGTACTGCATGTAGAGGGAAGTGGTATAATTGTGCATGTGTGTGTATATGTATATATATGTCTAGTATATATATATATATATATATATATATATATATTTATATTGGCCCTGTATGGCCAGAGGGGGGAAGGTCATAGTGTAATGTGTGTGTATATGTGGATATGTCTGTATGCCCCTGTATTTACACACATGTCCATATATACTTACATTAGAGTTGGGCATATATAATATATATAGATAGTCCCCAATTGTCTTATATGTACTTATACATGTGGCCAGTTATGTCCCCCAGTCACTGCGCCCCCCCCCCCCCCCGCCTCTTCCTGCATACCTGCGGGTGATGGCACCAGATGGCTAGATTGTCCATCTTCTGGTCACTTCAGAAGATCAATAGATCCTATTGAAACATCCCCAGCAGGGCTCCCCCACCTTCTGTTTAGGGGCTGTTTATGACATGGGTGTGTGTGTGGTGCCATGGTGTCTTTGGCTGTACAGATTGTGAGCCTCAGGGGGCCAGTCAGCTATCTGCTGCAGTCTGGGTGCATGCATTCCGTCACACGCACACGATGATGTCATTTCCCTGCACCTTGGATGGGGGAAGGGGGGGAGTGAGAATGACTTATATATCAGTCCAAGACAAAGGGAAGGGCTCTTGGAACTGGACTACAAAAAAAGAGACACATGGGAGAGAGCAGCTCCATGATGTGCCCCTGGAGAAGGCCTAGTAGCCCTGGAAGGGCTAAGTATACCCCTGCTGCATAACTCCTGCATTCTGCTGAACTCTTGCAGTAACCCCTGCTGCTGACCTCATGCAGCATTAGCCTCAGCCCTGTCTGCCTCTGCCCATATCCTTAACTCCTGCATTCCCGGTGTGCAGCCCCAGCATACCCTTGCTGGCCTGTAATATCCTGGTCCCCTGCAATAGCCCCAATACCCCTGACCCAGGTAACCCTGGGTTTAGCCCTTTATGTCTATCATCCCCTGCACTGTGATTATCCCTACATTGCAGTGATTGTGTGGTTTACAGCCCCGCTTTAACCCTTGCATTGCTGGGCTGCATTAACCATGTATTCCCTGAACCTGTACCCCTGCCTGTATTTACCCTTACAACCCTGTGTCCGTGGCCTGCATTCACCCCTGCAGTGCCACCGTTCCCTGTAGGGATAGTTTTTAGTCCAGGTTGGGTGGGCTGCTAATGTATGTGTGTGTGTACTATATAGTTAGTTTGTGGGTGGAACTTGGGATTGAATAGTGTATTTAGTGCTGTATTTATGGTGCTGTATTGTGTGCATTGTAGGTTGATAATATATATCTTGTATTATTTGTATTATGCCTATCGTGCTATGTGTGTTTATTAGCGGTAGCTAGCTCAGTTAGGCGCTTGCAGCTAGCTTAGTGATTAGCGTAAGGCAAGGTGAATGTATTATTCCTTATTTAAGGTATAAATAGGCGGAGTTATCAGTAGACGATTTCTCCTATTTATGAATATTAATTATTGATATTTGCTTAAATATTGGTAATTAATATTCCCCCTTTACACTAACAGCCTGTCCCTGCTCCACACAGCAACCTCTCCCTACACTGGCAAAACACTGAATGTAAAATGGCGGCCAGATCCGGTTTATTTATAAGGTAGGGGGTATGTCCATGTGCTGAAACGTCTCAATTGGCTGTCCTGTGCCAACTGATGGATGTGTCATGGGTCAAAGTTCATCACAATGCAAAAGAATATGGGGGGCGCGAATATCTCCATAAGTTCGCATGTTCGGCAAATCGTGACACGCAAAGTTCGCCGCGAAATGACCGCCGGGCGAACAGCACGGCCATCTCTACTGGTGAGTAGTTTTTTTCACTGTGCGGGTGAAGAAAGCTGCTCATCAGCGACTCTAGACTCAGGCTGCTGCTGATGGAGCTGGTACTGCTCCTGCCACCCCATCCAGCAGCCATGGCAGTGGAACATGAGCGCAGAGGGCCCCCCAGTGAGACCTGCGAGAGCATGGACGATGCGCAGATAGGCAGCAGCAAACTGACTACATAGAATGTCTCCCTGTCAGCGGGTGTAAAAAAGAACCCTATTTTGGACCCGTAGCGAGGGTCTAACATAGTAAAGAGCCAGTAGTCATCCCTCTGGCGAATGGTGACCCTGCACATGTGGTATGCTGGAGGAGCACTGTGAATTGTCCCTACAGTGGAGGCTGAGGACACAGTGGAGGATGAGGAGGCAGAGGAGGACATTGTCGCAGGACCAACGGCGTGAGAATGTGGGGGCGGAAACGGCGTCACCTGCCCAAGTTGCTCCTGTGGCTGGGCAGGAACCATATTTACCCAGTGTGCCATAAAGGACATATATTTTCCTTGACCGTAATTATAGCTACCGACCAAGTTTCCCAAAAACGGTTGTTTCTCAAAAAAATGTCACCACTGAATGGCTAATCGACGCAATTAGTCCCTACAGAAGAAAGTCTACATTTACTGACCAATTTTCCCCAAAAAACTGTATCACGAAAAAATGTAACCACTGAATGACAATGTAAATTCACTGCAGAACGGCTAATACAAGGTACTTACGGTATTTTTCCTATTAATAAACACCAACAATGTCTGTATGACAATGTAAATTCACCGCAGAACGGCTAATAGCACATACTTACTTTTGCTATTAATACAGCGCAACAATGTCTGTATGACAATGTAAATTCACTGCAGAACGGCTAATAACACTCACTTATTTTTCCTATTATTACAACCCAACAATGGCTGTATAATAATGTCTGTTTACTGCAGACCTGCTAATAAGATGTATTATTTTTCCTATTAATAAACAAACAAACAAAAAAATATATATATATATCAATCACAATTCACCGCATAATGGCTAATAGGACATATGTGTCTATCCTATTAATACATCAAGTAAATGGCTGTAGTACAATAGAACTTTACCGCTGAACGGCAAATAATAAAACATTTTTGCCACTAACACACGCCAAAATGGGCTTTAATTTTCTCACTTTACCACACAATGGCTAATAAGCCCTTTTTCTTTTTCCTCACTAATACACGCCCAAAAAATATTTTAGAACATATTACTGCGGCCATGAACGGCAAATAAAATACTTTTTTTTGCCGCTAATACATGCCAAAAAGGGTTGTCATTTTTCTTCACCACACAACAGCTAATAAGCCTTTTTCCCACTAATAAATGCCAAAAAAAGACTTTAGAACACATAACTGCGGCCATGAACGGCAAATAATATATACAGTTGCAAGAAAAATTATGTGAACCCTTTGGAATGATATAGATTTCTGCACAAATTGGTCATAAAATATGATCTGATCTTCATCTATGTCACAACAATAGACAATCAGAGTCTGCTTAAACTAATAACACACAAATAATTAAATGCTACCATGTTTTTATTTGAACACACCATGTAATAATTTACAGTGCAGGTGTAAAAAGTATGTGAACCCCTAGACTAATGACATCTCCAAGAGCTAATTGGAGTGAGGTGTCAGCCAACTGGAGTCCAATCAATGAGAAGAGATTGGAGGTGTTGGTTACAGCTGCCCTGCCCTATAAAAAAAACACACACCAGTTCTGGGTTTGCTTTTCACAAGAAGCATTGCCTAATGTGAATGATGCCTTGCACAAAAGAGCTCTCAGAAGATCTACGATTAAGAATTTTTGACTTTCATGAAGCTGGAAAGGGTTATAAAAGTATCCCCATAAGCCTTGCTGTTCATCAGTCCATGGTAAGACTAATTGTCTATAAATGGAGAAAGTTCAGCACTGCTGCTACTCTCCCTAGGAGTGGCCGTCCTGTAAAGATGACTGCAAGAGCACATCACAGACTGCTCAATGAGGTGAAGAAGAATCCTAGAGTGTCAGCTAAAGACTTACAAAAGTCTCTGGTATATGCGAACATCCCTGTTAGCGAATCTATGATACCTAAAACACTAAACAAGAATGGATTTCATGGGAGGATACCACAGAGGAAGCCAATGCTGTCCAAAAAAAATATTGCTGTACGTTTACAGTTTGCACAAGACCACCTGGATGTTCCACAGCAGTACTGGCAAATTATTCTGTGGACAGATGAAACCAAAGTTGAGTTGTTTGGAAAAAAAAAACACACAACACTATGTGTGGAGAAAAAGAGGCACAGAACACCAACATCAAAATCTCATCTCAACTGTGAAGTATGGTGGTGGGGGCATCATGGTTTGGGGCTGCTTTGCTGCGTCAGGGCCTGGACTGATTGCTATAATCGAAGGAAAAATGAATTTCCACGTTTATCAAGACATTTTGCAGGAGAACTTAAAGGGCTTCTGCCACATCTACACCCGGCGCAGGCGCATTGAGGATGGAGGGGCCGAGCGAGCGTCCGCCTCTCTGTGCGCCTGCGCCGACTGAAGACAGGTACGGCGCAGGCGCGAGATTTTGAATACAAACAGGGCCAGCAGAGAACGATCCCGTTCCCTGGCCCTGTCAATCAACATGCGGAGGGGGCGTCATTGTGATAGGAGGATGCGGCTGCTACCAGCAAGTAGCCGCCCTACTTGCTGGTAGACAGGTCATTTACATATTATAAAAGTACGTTTTTAGCAAAATCTACTGAACCAAAATGATTAATCACATTATGTATGGATAAATCGCAGTGTAGGGATTATAAGTAAAGTTAAAAAAAAAAAAAAAAAGTTTACTGGGGTGACAGAAGCCCTTTAAGGCCATCTGTCCACCAGCTGAAGCTCAACAGAAGATGGGTGTTGTAACAGGAAAACGACCCAAAGCATAGAAGTAAATCAACAACAGAATGGCTTAAACAGAAGAAAATATACCTTCTGGAGTGGCCCAGTCAGAGTTCTGACCTCAACCTGATTGAGATGCTTTGTCATGACCTCAAGAAAGTGATTCACACCAGACATCCCAAGAATATTGCTGAACTGAAACAGTTCTGTAAAGAGGAATGGTCAAGAATTACTCCTGACCGTTGTGCACGTCTGATCTGCAACTACAGGAAACGTTTGGTTGAAGTTATTGCTGCCGAAGGAGGTTCAACCAGTTATTAAATCCAAGGGTTCACATACTTTTTCCACCTGCACTGTGAATGTTTACATGGTGTGTTCAATAAAAACATGGTAATATTTAATTCTTTGTGTGTTATTAGTTTAAGAAGACTGTGATTGTCTATTGTTGTGACTTAGGCCTCATGCACACTACCGTTGTTGTGTCCGTTGTTCCGTTTTCTGTGATTTTCTGCGGACCCATTGACTTTCAATGGGTCTGTGGAAAACTCGGCTAATGCACCGTTTGTCATCCGCGTCCGTGATCCGTGTTTCTAGTCCGTGAAAAAAATATGAACTGTCCTATTTTTTTCACGGACAACGGTTCGTGGACCCATTCAAGTCAATGGGTCCGTGAAAAAACACGGAGGCACACAAGATTGTCGTCAGCGTCCGTTTTTTTTCCTATCATTTGCATGGCAAACTTGCCTTAGATTTTTTTTTACTTTCCTTGATATCTGGTGATCCTCCAAAACTAAAGGAAGACGCACGGAAACAAAAACTGACACGGAACAACGGAACCCCTTTTTGCGGACCGGAAAAAAATACTGTCGTGTGCATGAGGCCTTAGATGAAGATCAGATCACATTTTATGACCAATTTGTGCAGAAATCCATATAATTCCAAAGGGTTCACATACTTTTTCTTGCAACTGTATATATTTTTTTTACCACTAATACATGCCAGAAAGGGCTGTAATTTTCTCACTTGAACACACAATGGCTAATAAGTCCATTTTATTTTTCCCCACTAATATACGCCAAAAAGGGCTATAATTTTCCCATCAGATGCCTCCAGTGCATTCATTTATAAGACTTGCCACAGTATTACAGCAGATTTAATTATATTTACAAACTTGCTGTTATATTGTAACTCCTAACCTAAATAATACTTTTTACGTTAGTTGGCAGTATATTGATGGATATCAAAGTTATGGGTTATTCTTTACCGCTACCGAATAAGAATTTTTACGCTGTTATGTAGTTGCACGCAGCATTATAGGAGAGCAGTAGCCCTGTATTTCCTCGGAGTGCTGGCTCACAGAGTGCTGCAATGTCTGAACAGTCGATGGTTTCACTTTGATTAACTCTAAGGCTACTTTCACACTGGCGTTTTGAATTCCGTTTGTGAGATTTGTTTCAGGGATCTCACAAATGTCTGAAGATTCTCATTTATCCAGGTCATGGTATATATCTGTAAAGAATAAATGAAGGCAACTGGATGTACTGTAGATTTCTTGAAAACGTTTCACTCGTTCTTCCAACGAGCTTTGTCAATTCTGAGTGATTGTACAAAAATTCTGGGAATAAATATGTAACTGAATCCACATCTGGTAATTATACCCAGCATTGGGTCAAAGGTGTTGATTCCATTATCCTAATTGGAGTCAGTAGGTGATAAAGACTTCCCAGAAAAAGGTGTCAAGACAGCATTGTGGGGGGGGGGGGGGGGCAAGCTTGAATAGAGGTGGGGGGGTTAGACATCTATTGTCTGCCACATACAATGCTGTCTTGACACCTTTTTCTGGGAAGTCTTTATCACCTACTGACTCCAATTAGGATAATGGAAACAACACCTTTGACCCAATGCTGGGTATAATTACCAGATGTGGATTCAGTTACATATTTATTCCCAGAATTTTTGTACAATCACTCAGAATTGAGAAAGCTCGTTGGAGGACCTGTCCTATTTTTTTGACGGACAACGGTTCGTGGACCCATTCAAGTCAATGGGTCCGTGAAAAAACAGGGATGCACACAAGATTGTCATCCACGTCCGTGATCCGTGTCCGTAGGCTACTTTCACACAGACTGATCGCACATCCGTCTGCATAAAAGCTTTTTCAGAGCTGAGTTTTCACTTCGTGAAAACTCAGATCCGACAGTATATTCTAACACAGAGGCGTTTCCATAGTGATGGGGACGCTTCAAGTTAGAATGTACTAAGAACTGTGTACATGACTGCCCCCTGCTGCCTGGCAGCACCCGATCTCTTACAGGGGGCTGTGATCCGCACAATTAACCCTCAGGTGCCGCGCCTGAGGGGTTAATTGTGCATATCATAGCCCCCTGTAAGAGATAATGTGCTGACAGGCAGGAGGGTGCAGACCCCCCTCCCTCCCCAGTTTTAAATTCATTGGTGGCCAGTGCAGCCCCCCCGGCCCTCCCTCCCCTGTATTACATTCATTGGTGGCCAGTGCGGCTTCCCCCCCCCCCTAATTAAAATCCCCCCCCATATACTATGGCCCAAGTTGTGCCCCCATCTTTATATTATGGCCCCAGTTGTGCCCTCATACATATATTACGGTCCTAGTTGTGCCCCATACATATATTACGGTCCTAGTTGTGCCCCAATACATATATTACGGTCCCAGTTGTGCCCCTATACATATATTACGTTCCCAGTTGTTCCCCCATACATATATTACGGTCCCAGTTGTGCCCCCATACATCTACGATGGCCCCAGTTGTGCCCCCATAGATATATTATGGCCCCAGTTGGTGACAGCGGAGAGTTCCGATCGGAGTCCCAGTTTAATCGCTAGGGCTCCGATCGGTAACCATGGCAACCAAGATGCTACTGCAGTCCTGGCTGCCATGGTTACTTAGCAATTTTAGAAGCATTATACTTACCTGCGCTGTCTGTGACCGGCCGGGCGCTCCTCCTACTAGTAAGTGACAGGTCTGTGCTATAAGCAATGCGCCGCACAGACCTTTCACTTACCAGTAGGAGGAGCGCCCGGATGGAACAATTTTTTTCTGTTTTTATGATGTTTGGTCACAAAAACGTAATGTTGATGGAATGGAAGACATCCTGATGCATCCTGAACGGATCTCTTTCCAGAATGCATGAGGACAAATTCTACTTTCACACTCGCATTTTGGCTTTCTGTTTGTTAGATCCGTTCAGGGCTCTCAAAAGTGGTCCAAAACGGATCAGTTTGCATTCTAATGCATTCTGAATGAAAAAGGATCCGCTCAGAATGCATCAGTTTGCATCAGTTCAGACTCTATTCCACTCTTGAGGCGGACACCAAAACGCTGCTTGCAGCGTTTTGGTGTCCGTCTGATGAAACTGAGCCAAACGGATCTATTCTGACACACAATGTAAGTCAATGGGGACGGATCCGTTTACACTGACACAATCTGGCACAATAGAAAACGGATCCGTCCCCCATTGACTTTCAGTGGTGTTCAAGACGGATCCGTCTAGGCTATGTTACAGATAATACAAACGGATCCGTTCAGAACGGATGCAGACGGTCGTATTATCTGAACGGATCCGTCCATGACAAAACGCGAGCGTGAAAGTAGCCTAAACGGAACTTTTTTTTTTCCAGTATTGAGATCCTCTGCCGGTCTACCTAAATATATCTTCTCTATCACAAAGACTGTCTCTGTAAGACCCTAAAATGGCTATCTTGTGTGTCTCATTGCTGTGCCTGTGACAGACCCATCCCATCAGTGACTGAGCTCAGAATGGCTTGGAAGAAGTGTCTTGTTACATGAAATGGCCGTTGCCTGTATACCTCTGTCTTAAGACCATACTTCAATAAAGAGGCTGTTACGATGGTGGTACGTGCTTCAGATTTCTTCTAAACTTTGTTAAAGGGGTTATCCTATCGCTAGGATATGCCCCCATTGTCTGATGGGTGCGGGTCCCACCGCTGGGACCCGCACCTACAAGGAGAACGGAGCGGAGAAAGTGGAGGAGGGCGCACTGCGCATGCGCAGCCGCCGAAAATATTTCCGTCGGCCCCATAGAAATAAAATGGGATCGGTGGTTGCGCATGCGCGGTGCGCTCTCATTCACTTCAATGGGAGAGGCGGGGAGCTGCGCCTGGTGGTGGACGGACCCCGGGAAACCTGAGGTGGGACCCGCACCCATCAGACAATGGGGGCATATCCTAGCGATATGCCCCCATAGTCTAAGATGGGATAACCCCTTTAAAGATACAGGCCTGGGAAAGATACAGCTCTGACATACAGTCAGGTCCATAAATATTGGGACATCGACACAATTCTAACATTTTTGGCTCTATACACCACCACAATGGATTTGAAATGAAACGAACAAGATGTGCTTTTACTGCACTGTCAGCTTTAATTTAAGGGTATTTACATCCAAATCAGGTGAACGGTGTCGGAATTACAACAGTTTTCATATGTGCCTCCCAATTGTTAAGGAACCAAAAGTAATAGGACAATTGGCTTCTCAGCTGTTCCATGCCCAGGTGTGTGTTATTCCCTCATTATTCCAATTACAATGAGCATATAAAAGGTCCATAGTTCATTTCAAGTGTGCTATTTGCATTTGGAATCTGTTGCTGTCAACTCTCAAGATGAGATCCAAAGAGGTGTCACTATCAGTGAAGCAAGCCATCATTAGGCTGAAAAAACAAAACAAACCCATCAGAGAGATAGCAAAATCATTAGGTGTGGCCAAAATAACTGTTTCGACCATTCTTAAAAAGAAGGAACGCACCGGTGAGCTCAGCAACACCAAAAGACCCGAAAGACCACGGAAAACAACTGTGGTGGATGACCGAAGAATTCTTTCCCTGGTAAAGAAAACACCCTTCCCAACAGTTGGCCAGATCAAGAACACTCTCCAGGAGGTAGTTGTATGTGTGTCAAAGTCAACAATCAAGAGAAGACTTCACCAGAGTGAATACAGAGGGTGATACATGATGTAAACCATTGGTAAGCCTCAAAAACAGGAAGGCCAGATTAGAGTTTGCCAAACGACATCTAAAAAAGCCTTCACAGTTCTGGAACAACATCCTATGGACAGATGAGACCAAGATCAACTTGTACCAGAGTGATGGGAAGAGAAGAGTATGGAGAAGAAAAGGAACTGCTCATGATCCTAGGCATACCACCTCAGTGAAGCATGGTGGTAGTAGTGTCATGGCGTGGGCATGTCTGGCTGCCAATGGAACTGGTTCTCTTGGATTTATTGATGATGTGACTGCTGACAAAAGCAGCAGGATGAATTCTGAAGTGTTTCAGGCAATATTATCTGCTCATATTCAGTCAAATGCTTCAGAACTCATTGGACGGCGTTTCACAGTGCAGATGGACAATGACCCAAAGTATATTGCAAAAGCAACCAAAGAGTTTTTTAAGGGAAAGAAGTGGAATGTTATGCAATTGCCAAGTCAATCACCTGACCTGAATCTGATTGAGCATGCATTTCACTTGCTGAAGACAAAACTGAAGGGAAAATGCCCCAAGAACAAGCAGGAACTGAAGACAGTTGCAGTAGAGGCCTGGCAGAGCATCACCAGGGATGAACCCCAGCGTCTGGTGATGTCTATGCTTTCCAGACTTCAGGCTGTAATTGACTGCAAATGATTTGCAACCAAGTATTTAAAAGTGAAAGTTTGATTTATGATTATTATGTCCCATTACTTTTGGTCCCTTAACAAGTGGGAGGCACATATGCAAACTGTTATAATTCCTACACCGTTCACCTGATTTAGATGTAAATACCCTCAAATTAAAGCCGACAGTCTGCAGTTAAAGCACATCTTGTTTGCTTCATTTCAAATCCATTGTGGTGGTGAATAGAGCCAAAAATGTTAGAATTTCATTGATGTCCCAATATTTATGGACCTGACTGGAAGTAGAAGCTACATACTGAAGCCGTGCCAGCATATGTTTTTCATTGCGTTGGCTGTGGGCCTGCTCTGCTGTCTCAAGATCTGGACACCATATTTTGTTTTTAAGAATCATGAATGAAGGAATTCTATAAATGTAAGATTCTGTCCTTAGAGGAACTCTGAAATGAATGACAAAAATAAACAATATATCAACATAGTGAGACACATAGCTCAAGTTCCTAAACTCCACTGCACCTCACTACAGTACGCTGAACTCCCTGATTACATTCTTGACAACGCAGCGACACAGCTGGTTACTTAAAGGGGTTGTCAAAGTTATCTTTATTGATGACCTATCCTCAGATTAGATTATCAATATCAGATTGGCGAGGATCTGACACCCGGCACCCCCAGCAATCACCTGTTTGAAGAGAAGGTGCGCGCCGCCCCAGCGCTGCCTCCTCTTCATTGTTTACCTGCTTGCCGTCGCATCTGCAGCGGTGATCAGGTGTAAGTACACCCAGGCCATCCCATTCATTACAATGGGACGGATTGCTCCCATACACTTCTATAGGAGTGATCCGTCCCATTGAAATAATTGGGACCTCTTGGGTGTAATTACACCTGCTCACCGATGAGGATACGACGGCGACCAGGTAAACAATGAAGAGGAGGCAGCGCTGGCATGGCGCGCCTTCTCTTCAAACAGCTGATCGACGGGGGTGCCGAGTGTCTGACCCCCGCTGATCTGATATTGATGCCCTATCCTGAGGATAGGTCATTAATAAATATAAATTGGACAACCCCTTTAACCACTTTAATCCCGCTAGCTAAAACCCCCTTAATGACCAGGCCACTTTTTACACTTCTGCACTACACTACTTTCACCGTTTATTGCTCGGTCATGCAACTTACCACCCAAATGAATTTTACCTCCTTTTCTTCTCACTAATAGAGCTTTCATTTGGTGGTATTTCATTGCTGCTGACATTTTTACTTTTTTTGTTATTAATCGAAATGTAACGATTTTTTTGCAAAAAAATGACATTGTTCACTTTCAGCTGTAAAATTTTGCAAAAAAAACGACATCCATATATACATTTTTCCAATTTTTTTATACAAAGTTGGCATTTGACCAAGATATTTTTCTCACCCAGCATGGGTATATGTAAAATGACACCCCAAAACACATTCCCAACTTCTCCTGAGTACGGCGATACCAGATGTGTGACACTTTTTTGCAGCAAGGGTGGGCAAAGGGGCCGATATTCCAAAGTGCACCTTTCGGATTTCGCAGGCCATTTTTTACACATTTTGATTGCAAAGTACTTCTCACACATTTGGGCCCCTAAATTGCCAGGGCAGTATAACTACCCCACAAGTGACCCCATTTTGGAAGGAAGACACCCCAAGGTATTCCGTGAGGGGCATGGCGAGTTCCTAGAATTTTTTATTTTTTGTCACAAGTTAGCGGAAAATTATGATTTTTTATTTTTTTTATTTTTTCCTTACAAAGTCTCATATTCCACTAATTTGCGACAAAAAATAAAAAATTCTAGGAACTCGCCATGCCCCTCACGGAATACCTTGGGATGTCTTCTTTCCAAAATGGGGTCACTTGTGGCGTAGTTATACTACCCTGGCAATTTAGGGGCCCAAATGTGTGAGAAGTACTTTGCAATCAAAATGTGTAAAAAATGGCCTGCGAAATCCGAAAGGTGCACTTTGGAATATGTGCCCCTTTGGCCACCTTGGCTGCAAAAAAGTGTCACACATCTGGTATCGCCGTACTCAGGAGAAGTTGGGGAATGTGTTTTGGTTGTGTCATTTTACATATACCCATGCTGGGTGAGAGAAATATCTTGGCAAAAGACAACTTTTCCCATTTTTTTTATACAAAGTTGGCATTTGACCAAGATATTTATCTCACCCAGAATGGGTATATGTAAAATGACACCCAAAAACACATTCCCCAGCTTCTCCTGAGTACGGCGATACCACATGTGTGACACTTTTTTGCAGCCTAGATGCGCAAAGGTGCCCAAATTACTTTTAGGAGGGCATTTTTAGACATTTGGATCCCAGACTTCTTCTCACGCTTTAGGGCCCCTAAAAAGCCAGGGCAGTATAAATACCCCACATGTGACCCCACTTTGGAAAGAAGACACCCCAAGGTATTCAATGAGGGGCCTGGCAAGTTCATAGAAATTTATTTTTTGGGCATAAGTTAGCGGAAATTGATTTTTTTATATTTTTTTTTCTCACAAAGTCTCACTTTCCGCTAACTTAGGACAAAAATTAAAATCTTTCATGGACTCAATATGCCCCTCAGCAAATACCTTGGGGTGTCTTCTTTCCAAAATGGGGTCAACTGCCCTGGCATTTGAGGGTCTCCGCAATCATTACATGTATGGCCAGCATTAGGAGTTTCTGCTATTCTCCTTATATTGAGCATACAGGTAATGAGATTTTTTTTTCCGTTCAGCCTCTGGGCTGAAAGAGAAAAATGAACGGCACAGATTTCTTCATTCGCATCGATCAATGTGGATGAAAAAATCTCTGCCAAAAAAAAAAAAAGGAGGGGAAAGGCGTCTGCCAGGACATAGGAGCTCCGCCCAACATCCATACCCACTTAGCTCGTATGCCCTGGCAAACCAGATTTCTCCATTCACATCAATCGATGTGGATGAATAAATCATTGCCGAGATTTTTTTAATTTTTTTTTTTTATATACAAAGTGTTTGCCAAAGCATAGGAACGCCGCCTCCTCCTCAGCTCGTATGCCTTGGCAAACGTATCTTTTACTGCAGAGTAGAAATCTCGTCTTGCAGCGCCGCATACACCGACATGCGTGTAATCTGACAACAGCGTCGATCGGTTGGTCCACCTGGAAGGTAAAAAAAAAAAAAAAAGGCCGCAGCGCAATAATTTTATTAACTTTGGAACAGAATATATAAACTTTAACTTTTTGAACTAAACATTAACTTTTTTGCTTACTGGTGTTTTTCATTTTTTTTTTTTTTACCTTTATAGAACAAACCTCTCCTTCCCCATGGGTCAATGTGCAAAGCGCAAATCGCCCAAAGATGTGGCGAAGTGCGTTATGCACTTTGTCCCAGGTGAAAGGAGAGGTTTGCAGCAGCTGTATGTGAATGGGCCCTAATAGCCCTGTGTGCCTGTCCTGGTGAGATGTGATCCCTATGCTAGGTGTAACCTGTGTGTGGTACTTCCGGAAACACTCTCCAAAGCATAGGGCAGGGTGGTCAGGACAGTCAGGACAGAAATAGCGGGTGTCACGCCTTATTCCACTCCTGCTACAGACACGACATCTTTTTCGGGGTGACGGTTGGGTTGAGGTACCAGGAACGACATTGGGGAAATGTCGCTCGTGTAGACGGCTAACTACACTGGTGGATGGGGCCACGGAACCTCCTGGGTACAGGAGGTTCTCGATGATCTCTTCCTGAAATTTGAGGAAAGATCCAGTTCTCCCAGCCTTACTGTAGAGAACAAAACTATTATACAGAGCCAATTGAATTAAATATACAGACACCTTCTTATACCAGCGTCTGGTTCTGCGGGAAACTAAATACGGAGACAACATCTGGTCATTGAAGTCCACCCCTCCCATGTGAAGGTTATAGTCGTGGACTGAGAGGGGCTTTTCAATGACACGGGTTGCTCGCTCAATTTGTATTGTCGTGTCTGCGTGAATGGAGGAGAGCATGTAAACGTCACGCTTGTCTCTCCATTTCACCACGAGCAGTTCTTCGTTACACAATGCGGCCCTCTGCCCCCTTGCAAGACGGGTGGTAACGAGCCGTTGGGGAAAGCCCGCGCGACTAGTTCGTGAAACAAATGCCTAAAGAGGGCCACACTTGTGTAGAAATTGTCCACATAAAGATGGTACCCCTTGCCGAATAAGGGTGACACCAAGTCCCAGACTGTTTTCCCACTGCTCCCCAGGTAGTCAGGGCAACCGACCGGCTCCAGGGTCTGATCTTTTCCCTCATAGATCCGAAATTTGTGGGTATAGCCTGTGGCCCTTTCACAGAGCTTATACAATTTGACCCCATACCGGGCGCGCTTGCTTGGGATGTATTGTTTGAAGCCAAGGCGCCCGGTAAAATGTATTAGGGACTCGTCTACGCAGATGTTTTGCTCTGGGGTATACAAATCTGCAAATTTCAGGTTGAAATGGTCTATGAGGGGCCGAATTTTGTGGAGCCGGTCAAAAGCAGGGTGGCCTCTGGGACGGGAGGCGGTGTTGTCGCTAAAGTGCAGGAAACGCATGATGGCCTCAAAATGTGCCCTGGACATAGCAGCAGAGAACATGGGCATGTGATGAATTGGGTTTGTGTACCAATATGACCGCAATTCATGCTTTTTAGTTAGACCCATGTTGAGGAGAAGGCCCAGAAAAGTTTTAATTTCGGAAACTTGGACTGGTTTCCACCGGAAAGGCTGGGCATAATAGCTTCCCGGGTTGGCGGTTATAAATTGTGTGGCATACCTGTTTGTTTCGGCCACAACTAAGTCCAAGAGCTCCGCAGTCAAGAACAGCTCAAAAAATCCCAGGGCCGAACCGATCTGAGCTGTCTCAACCCGAACTCAAGACTGGGCAGTGAAAGGGGGAACTACAGGTGCGGCTGAAGTTGGGGACTGCTAATCAGGGTTTGCCAACACCTCTGGGATTCTAGGGGCTCTACGAGCCCGTCTTTGCGGTGGCTGCGACGGGGTCACTACTGCTCGTGCCACCGTACCAGCTTCAACTGCCCTTCTGGTGCTCGCCACGTCACCAGTTTGTACGGCAGTGCTGGTACTAGGTCCAGGGAGGGCTGCGCTGCTGGTGTATGCCTCACCACGTAATCCGACAGCACCAGCCCCACTCTGCTGCTCTTGAAGCAGATCCTGCGCAACCTGTGGTCTAGCGACACGGGGCCGGGTACGCCTGGTGCTATCAGGGACCTCAGCCTCCTCGTCCGAACTTTGGGTCAGAGAGCCACTGCTTTCTACAGGTTCGTATTCTGACCCGCTAGATTCATCAGATGAGGGTTCCCATTCCTCATCCGACTGGGTCAGAAGCCTGTAGGCCTCTTCAGAAGAATACCCCCTGTTTGACATTTGGGCAACTAAATTTAGGGGTATTCCCTGAGACTACTCAAGAAAAAAAAGCAAGCCTGTCTTACAAAGGGGAGGCTAGCGAAGTACCGGAGGCCGCTGCGGTTGATAAAAAATATCAAAACTAATTTTTTTATCGCCGCCACGCGTGTAAAGTGAATGTGCAGTGATCCCAAAAAAAAATTTTTTTGTCACTGCGGTGGGGCGGGTGTGGGCGAACCGATCAGGCCTGATCGGGCAAACACTGCGTTTTGGGTGGAGGGCGAACTAAAGTGACACTAATACTATTATAGATCTGACCGTGATCAGTTTTGATCACTTCCAGATACTATAAAAGTACAAATGCTGATTAGCGATACGCTAATCGGCGAATAAGGGACTGCGGTGCGGTGGGCTGGGCGCTAACTGATCCCTAAACTACCTAACCAAGGGGCCTAAACTATCCTAAAACCTAACGGTCAATACCAGTGGAAAAAAAAAGTGACAGTTTGCACTGATCACTTTTTTCCTTTCACTAGTGATTGACAGGGGCGAGCAAAGGGGTGATCAAAGGGTTAATTGGGGTGCAGGGGGGTGATCTGGGGCTAAAGTGTAGTGTTTGGTGTACTCACTGTGAAGCCTGCTCCTCTGCTGGATCCAACCGACGAAAAGGACCAGCAGAGGAGCAGGGCAGCCATATAACAGATCATATTTACTAATATGATCTGTTATCTGGCACTTGATTGGTTTTTTTAAAAATCATCAGCTTGCCAGCCGCGATCATTGGCTGGCAAGCTGATGACGCGACCCCCCTTGACGAAATGCCGGCCCGAACTGCGCATGCGCGGGCCGGCAAAGCGCATCATCTCGCGTCTCGTGAGATGACGCGTATATGCGTGACTCTGCGCAGCACTGCCACCTCCGGACCGCACATCTGCGTTAGGCGGTCCGGAGGTGGTTAATTAGCCCATTTCAGGGCAGCAACCCGGGCATCTTCACAGAGAGAAAATAGGGGAAAATCTGTTTTTTAGGTTGAACATGAAGTAATGTTCTACACTATTGGCTGGCTCCTATACTGGCTACTATACAACATGCATATATAGAAAAACACTATCTTATGTATGCTGGTTATACTGCTAATTTACAATATCTATAAGTATATTATGACCTCTAGGGACTAAGGCTGGGTTCACATAATTTTTTTTGTCCCATTTTTAACACATACATTGGGGGAAAAAGGATGCAAAATGGAACTGTATGACATCTGCCTGAAGCATCCGTTTAACATATATATTTTTGTATATATTAAACGTAGGACAAAAACATCACGTGAACCCAACTCTTGTTTATATGTGCATATACAGTGACAACCACCCAATTTGCCTTAAAACTGGTATTCTAGGGGTCTGTGTTCTCAAAATAGATGATCAGTCAGCAAAAGATATGCTGGAACTGAAAATGTATCACAGATAATCTGATCTGGATAATTTTGGACATGTTTCATTGCACATTCAGTCATGGACCCTAAAAAGTAATAGGGGAATATTTATTAATACTGGCATTCCTAACGCCATTTTTGATCTCGAGAGTCAGGCAGCTTAGGCCCCACTCCTCTGCCCATGCTCCATCTGCTGTTATCAAACTTGGAATGTGTGTCGGAGAAGAGTCAAAAAGTCATATGTTTTGCACAAAATAGGGCTTATAGAAAAATATACAACTTTTTGGCACTACAATTCTGGATCGGGGGTGTGATATATCTACCCTTTGTTTTTTCACAACTATCCATACATGACAATTTTTAAGGAGAACCATTTTTTTTAAGTGACAGTTTTAACTTTACTCTATAGGGAGTATTAAAACAAGTTTGGCCTACTGAAAGGGAATGTCTCATCAAAAAATGACCTTTTGTTTAACGCAAGTTTACGTGGAACATTTTTGTAGAACTTTGGCACTATTTAAAAAAACTAACATTTTTGCATTGTCCTTTAAGTCTAATAATTATGTTAAGACCTGTTTAGATATTGCATTACAGCAGCCACATGGGCTGTGGACACAATAGATTGGAACTAACCTTATTGATTTCTATGGGAGAGTTTTCTAGTCATGCCTTCTGACCTCTACAGAAGCCATTGTACAGGGAGGGAGTAGATAAGCTCTGACCATTATCTGTTGCGATGGTTGATTCTACAATGTTATCTAGACAGATGTTTTATGTATCATTGTGGCTAGAGATAAGCGTAAGCATTGGAAAATTTGATTTGGCTGCTTCTTCGAATTTTACAAAACAATTAGCTTTGTAGCAAATTACTTTCTTTGTGGGTGCAATGACGATTGTGCCGCTCCCCGTTATTGTACCCCTCAGATGCTGCGTTCATAGCTGATTGCGGCATCTGACATCATTATTAAAGTGTAATAAAAATATAATAATAAAATAATACTTACCCTCATCCATTCGCCATCTTGATTGTAGATCCAGCGTAAAACTTCCCGCAGCCCGTGATGACGTCATCATGTCAGCTGGTGTGGTGACGTCAGACATCAGGACGCACAGGATTTTGTGCAAAATCTTCAATCAAAATGTCGCGGCTGGCTGTTTGTAGTTAAACAGATGATGTAAGTATGATTTATTTTTATTTTTACCACCATTCAGGGAAAATTGATTTGTTACCGTGAGGGACGAAGAAATTCAGCTTTGCGGCAAATCAAATTTTCCCTGAAATTCGTATCGAATTCCACTTCGTTAGGTTCGATTCGCTCAACACTAATTGTGACCATGCCTGTGGCACGGTGGTCTAAAAGTATGGAGACACCTGAATAAATGGAAAACAGTGGTTGAGATTGTCATCCTGTGTGTGGCATGCTGCTAAGGGGAAGGGGGGCAAATATGTGAGAGGCATCGTCCAACACGGTAGCCATTTTGAAAGCCACTATCATTGAACCAAGTTGATATTTTCAAATGGGAAGGGGTGCATGTGACATATGTATCTGACAGAGGATACAGGACCTGTTTGGATAAATTTGGCAAGCAATTTGCCACTTCTGCCATGGTGGATGGGTGGTCTGTTAGAGTGCCGAGAGTTGAAATCCGCTGCAATGACTCGGGTTATGCATTCCCAGGAGATCAGCACATTTGCTGTCCACTCTTCACTTGTTAATCTTGCAGCCATATCTGTGTCTGTAACAAGAGGAAACTTGCTAATAACTTTGGCAGGAATAAAGATATGTCACATTTGGAGACCTCCTCAAATTCTCTATTAGATACATATATCACATGCACCCCTTCCCATTTGAAAATATTGACTTGGTTCCAAGATGGAGGCTTTCAAAATGTCCACCGTGTTGGTCACGCCTTTTACTGATTTTCCCCCTTCCCCTTAGCAACATGCGGCTCACAGGATGGCGTTCCTAAATAGTTTTCCTTTTACTCAGGTGTCTCCATACTTTTGGACCATCCTGAGCTATTTTAGGGTACAGCCACACGGTCAGATTTCCTGATGCAGTTTTGAAAGCCAAAATCAGGAGTGGATAATAAAAGAAAATATACTAATTTTCCTTTTTTTTATTTTTTTTTATTTGCTCCTGGTTTTGGCTTCCAAAACAGCTTCAGGAAACTTGACAGTGTGGCCATACCCATCCTTAGGAAAAAGTTACTACCAGAACTTATTTTGATCCATTTAAAGGTAGTTAATGGAGTACTGTACTGACAAGGTGAAATCATCTATCCACTGATTAGGATCTGTATCTAAGAAGACACAGGACATTAAAACTGAAATGCATTTAGTGAATGGCTTTGAGTGCTTTTTACACTGACCTTTAACATGATTTGATTACTTAAGAGCACCAGAGCTGATAGAAACATTAAGAGTTCAGTATGCATTCAATGGTATCCTGATATGACATCACTTCTGAAGCAGCAGCATTCATTCTAGCTGAATTTTGATTTATGTTAAGACTCCTTATTTCATGCACATGCCCTTGAGTATTTCTTAAGACTTCCTTTACGGAATATATAACAGTAAGCCGGTTCTAAAAATTGATTACCTGGATATTAACAATTTTTTTTACTTATTCTCATGTGAAATGTTAGAGCATGGGCAAGACATAAGTGAAGAAGGTGAAAGTTGACTATCCCTTTAAATTTATGGTGCAGATTCCATAGGATAAATAAGAAAAAGTTTTTCTGTACAATGATGAGATACACTTCAACATAAGACTTATATTTTTCTCCTTTTTATTGGTAAATAACGAATGAGGAAAATTAGTACAAAAACTGTCGAGGTAATGCTTAATTACACACTCCATACAATACAAAAACATGCCAGGTGCTCACAATAAGCAGAATATTTAATTGACTGCAGTTTATAATAAAGACTCAGAACATTCAAACAGGTACAAAACACACATTTGTCCCCCACACATTGGGGGAAATTTATTATGAATTTTACGCCACTTTGTGGCATATTAATGTTTCAGATTTTGCCGCAATGGTTTTTTGCCGCAAAATCAGCGACTTTTTGCTGCTCATGCCACTTTTCCCAATGGCAGGTCGGCAGACCCTTCTCATTTATCATTTTCCACGTCAGTTTTTGGCATAGAAAATTACTTAAATCTATGCCAGCAAGGGAGCAGGCATAGATTTTAGTACGTCACACAGCCTGGTGGAGGAAGCACCAAAGTCATGTAGAGGCCTGAACCTCCACATACCTTTGGTGCATCCACCAGCAGCTCAGAGGGACTAAGACGGACGTCTAAATCGCAAGTCTTGATAAATGTCCCCCATTATTAATATCGAGACATAGCAAGGTTTTTTTTTGGGAAGGCAGGTATTTTTGGAGTTTAGTGCCGGTCTGGGTTTTGGCAGCACCTGGCTGTCCTTTAAAAAGGCAGCTGGGCTCAGAATCAGAGTCTGTCTTGGGATTTGAGGCATGGTGCCGTACTAGATTGCTGAGAGCCTCTTGCGGGGAAACAGGCCCCCTAAAGCCTGTTGTGGACGCTGAAAGAACCTGCTAACACGGTGACTGTTTTTGTGCTTTGAACTTTCCTTTGTGTGAACGAACACTAAGACTGTCAATGTTGCTTTGTTTTTTTCTCCTGTGTGAATAAACACTGACGTTTTGTTTTACAAACTCTTTCTTTTGCCTCTGTTCTGCGTCCGCTTACCCTGCCTATCAGAGCGAATCCTCACAATATACAGTACAGACCAAAAGTTTGGACACACCTTCTCATTCAAAGAGTTTTCTTTATTTTCATGACTATGAAAATTGTAGATTCACACTGAAGGCATCAAAACTATGAATTAACACATGTGGAATTATATACATAACAAAAAAGTGTGAAACAACTGAAAATATGTCATATTCTAGGTTCTTCAAAGTAGCCACCTTTTGCTTTGATTACTGCTTTGCACATTCTTGGCATTCTCTTTATGAGCTTCAAGAGGTAGTCACCTGAAATGGTCTTCCAACAGTCTTGAAGGAGTTCCCAGAGATGCTTAGCACTTGTTGGCCCTTTTGCCTTTACTCTGCGGTCCAGCTCACCCCAAACCATCTCGATTGGGTTCAGGTCTGGTGACTGTGGAGGCCAGGTCATCTGGCGCAGCACCCCATCACTCTCCTTCATGGTCAAATAGCCCTTACACAGCCTGGAGGTGTGCTTGGGGTCATTGTCCTGTTGAAAAATAAATGATGGTCCAACTAAACGCAAACCGGATGGAATAGCATGCCGCTGCAAGATGCTGTGGTAGCCATGCTGGTTCAGTATGCCGTGACAAATATATTATTGTAATGCGCATTTACTGATTTGCTGAAGCTAGATTGATACTTGATATATTTCATTGGAGACCCTTTAAAAGACTGGCGAGTTATAGCACTGATGTGTTAGTTCTCTGGTCAGTGACTTGAAGGTCAGAGGAGATGTGGGATAGCAATATCAGATTGAATATAAATTTGATTTCATTATTAATCAAATCAATTTATATTTTAGGGGGTTATTGGAACACAGGAACAAGCAGTTAAAGAGGCTGGAAAAGTTCTCTTGGTGTCCAAGGTAAAGACTTCAAAAAGGCAAACCTCCTCGCCTCCACTGTCATCTCTAAAGTTCAGTTTGATAACTGTCAGATACACTAAGGCTACTTTCACACTAGCTTCCGTTACTGATAATACATCTGCATTCGTTATGAACAGATCCGTTTGTATTTTCTTTAACATAGCCAAGACGGATCCGTCATGAATAGGGATGAGCGAACTCGAACTGTATAGTTCGGGTTCGTACCGAATTTTGGGGTGTCCGTGACACGGACCCGAACCCAGACATTTTTGTAAAAGTCCGGGTTCGGGTTCGGTGTTCGTCGCTTTCTTGGCGCTTTTGTGACGCTTTCTAGGCGCTTTTTGAAAGGCTGCAAAGCAGCCAATCAACAAGCTTCATACTACTTGTCCCAAGAGGCCGTCACAGCCATGCCTACTATTGGCATGGCTGTGATTGGCCAGAGCACCATGTGACCCAGCCTCTATTTAAGCTGGAGTCACATAGCGCCGCCCGTCACTCTGCTCTGATTAGCGTAGGGAGAGGTTGCGGCTGCGACTGTAGGGCGAGATTAGGCAGATTAACTCCTCCAAAGTACTTGATTAATCGATCGATCTGCAGCTGTGGGTCATTGAGCTGCTGAAATTCAATTTCTCACTGTTTTTAGGCTGCCCAGACCGTTTGTCAGTCACTTTTTTCTGGGGTGATCGGCGGCCATTATGTGTCTTGGGGTGCGCCAGCACAAGCTGCGACCAAGTGCATTTAACCCTCAATGGTGTGGTTGTTTTTTGGCTAAAGCCTACATCAGGGTGAAGCTGTCACACCAAGTGCATTTAACCAGCAATAGTCTGTTTATTTTTTGGCCATATACTACATCAGGGGCAAGCTGCGCCTGTCACCAAGTGCATTTAACCCTCAATGGTGTGGTTGTTTTTTGGCTAAAGCCTACATCAGGGTGAAGCTGTCACACCAAGTGCATTTAACCAGCAATAGTCTGTTTATTTTTTGGCCATATACTACATCAGGGGCAAGCTGCGCCTGTCACCAAGTGCATTTAACCCTCAATGGTGTGGTTGTTTTTTGGCTAAAGCCTACATCAGGGTGAAGCTGTCACACCAAGTGCATTTAACCAGCAATAGTCTGTTTATTTTTTGGCCATATACTACATCAGGGGCAAGCTGCGCCCGTCACCAAGTGCATTTAACCCTCAGTAGTGTGGTTGGTCAAGCTGTCACACCAAGTGCATTTAACCAGCAATAGTCTGTTCATTTTTTTGGCCATATACTACATCAGGGGCAAGCTGCGCCCGTCACCAAGTGCATTTAACCCTCAGTAGTGTGGTTGGTCAAGCTGTGACACCAAGTGCATTTAACCAGCAATAGTCTGTTCATTTTTTGGCCATATACTACATCAGGGGCAAGCTGCGCCTGTCACCAAGTGCATTTAACCCTCAATGGTGTGGTTGTTTTTTGGCTAAAGCCTACATCAGGGTGAAGCTGTCACACCAAGTGCATTTAACCAGCAATAGTGTGGTTATTTTTTGGCCATATCCCAGTCTAATTCTGTCAGTAAATCCATACCGGTCACCCAGCGCCTAAATACTAGGCCTCAAATTTATATCCCGCTAAATCTGTCGTTACCGCTGTACTGTACACACGCTACTGTGCATTTCCAAGTCTAATTCTGTTAGTAAATCCATACCGGTCACCCAGCGCCTAAATACTAGGCCTCAAATTTATATCCCGCTAAATCTGTCGTTACCGCTGTACTGTTGTGGCTGGGCAAGTTATTTAGTGTCCGTCAAAGCACATTTTTTGTTCTGGGTTGAAATACAATTCCCAATTTAGCAATTTCATAATTTAGTGGTTTCTGCTATATCAGAGCTATTTGAAATCTATCCCTAAAAGGGTATATAATATTCAAGGTGCACATAGGGTCATTCAGAATAACTTCACACACACGCTACTGTGCATTTCCAAGTCTAATTCTGTCAGTAAATCCATACCGGTCACCCAGCGCCTAAATACTAGGCCTCAAATTTATATCCCTCTAAATCTGTCGTTACCGCTGTACTGTTGTGGCTGGGCAAGTTATTTAGTGTCCGTCAAATACTAGGCCTCAAATTTATATTCAGCTGAATTTGAATACAATACATTGGGCCAAATAATATTTTTGTTGTTGTGGTGAACCATAACAATGAGGAAAACATCTAGTAAGGGACGCAGACGTGGACATGGTCGTGGTGGTGTTAGTGGACCCTCTGGTGCTGGGAGAGGACGTGGCCGTTCTGCCACATCCACACGTCCTAGTGTACCAACTACCTCAGGTCCCAGTAGCCGCCAGAATTTACAGCGATATATGGTGGGGCCCAATGCTGTTCTAAGGATGGTAAGGCCTGAGCAGGTACAGGCATTAGTCAATTGGGTGGCCGACAGTGGATCCAGCACGTTCACATTATCTCCCACCCAGTCTTCTGCAGAAAGCGCACAGATGGCGCCTGAAAACCAACCCCATCAGTCTGTCACATCACCCCCATGCATATCAGGGAAACTGTCTGAGCCTCAAGTTATGCAGCAGTCTCTTATGCTGTTTGAAGACTCTGCTGGCAGGGTTTCCCAAGGGCATCCACCTAGCCCTTCCCCAGCGGTGGAAGACATAGACTGCACTGACGCACAACCACTTATGTTTACTGATGATGAGGACATGGGAATACCACCTCAGCATGTCTCTGATGATGACGAAACACAGGTGCCAACTGCTGCGTCTTTCTGCAGTGTGCAGACTGAACAGGAGGTCAGGGATCAAGACTGGGTGGAAGACGATGCAGGGGACGATGAGGTCCTAAACCCCACATGGAATGAAGGTCGTGCCACTGACTTTCACAGTTCGGAGGAAGAGGCAGTGGTGAGACCGAGCCAACAGCGTAGCAAAAGAGGGAGCAGTGGGCAAAAGCAGAACACCCGCCGCCAAGAGACTCCGCCTGCTACTGACCGCCACCATCTGGGACCGAGCACCCCAAAGGCAGCTTCAAGGAGTTCCCTGGCATGGCACTTCTTCAAACAATGTGCTGACGACAAGACCCGAGTGGTTTGCACGCTGTGCCATCAGAGCCTGAAGCGAGGCATTAACGTTCTGAACCTGAGCACAACCTGCATGACCAGGCACCTGCATGCAAAGCATGAACTGCAGTGGAGTAAACACCTTAAAACCAAGGAAGTCACTCAGGCTCCCCCTGCTACCTCTTCTGCTGCTGCCGCCTCGGCCTCTTCTGCTGCTGCCGCCTCGGCCTCTTCCTCCGCCTCTGGAGGAACGTTGGCACCTGCCGCCCAGCAAACAGGGGATGTACCACCAACACCACCACCACCTCCGTCACCAAGCGTCTCAACCATGTCTCACGGCAGCGTTCAGCTCTCCATCTCACAAACATTTGAGAGAAAGCGTAAATTCCCACCTAGCCACCCTCGATCCCTGGCCCTGAATGCCAGCATTTCTAAACTACTGGCCTATGAAATGCTGTCATTTAGGCTGGTGGACACAGACAGCTTCAAACAGCTCATGTCGCTTGCTGTCCCACAGTATGTTGTTCCCAGCCGCCACTACTTCTCCAAGAGAGCCGTGCCTTCCCTGCACAACCAAGTATCCGATAAAATCAAGTGTGCACTGCGCAACGCCATCTGTAGCAAGGTCCACGTAACCACAGATACGTGGACCAGTAAGCACGGCCAGGGACGCTATATCTCCCTAACTGCACACTGGGTAAATGTAGTGGCAGCTGGGCCCCAGGCGGAGAGCTGTTTAGCGCACGTCCTTCCGCCGCCAAGGATCGCAGGGCAACATTCTTTGCCTCCTGTTGCCACCTCCTCCTTCTCGGCTTCCTCCTCCTCTTCTTCCACCTTCTCATCCAGTCAGCCACACACCTTCACCACCAACTTCAGCACAGCCCGGGGTAAACGTCAGCAGGCCATTCTGAAACTCATATGTTTGGGGGACAGGCCCCACACCGCAGAGGAGTTGTGGCGGGGTATAGAACAACAGACCGACGAGTGGTTGCTGCCGGTGAGCCTCAAGCCCGGCCTGGTGGTGTGTGATAATGGGCGAAATCTCGTTGCAGCTCTGGGACTAGCCAATTTGACGCACATCCCTTGCTTGGCGCATGTGCTGAATTTGGTGGTGCAGAAGTTCATTCACAACTACCCCGACATGTCAGAGCTGCTGCATAAAGTGCGGGCCGTCTGTTCGCGCTTCCGGCGTTCACATCCTGCTGCTGCTCGCCTGTCTGCGCTACAGCGTAACTTCGGCCTTCCCGCTCACCGCCTCATATGCGACGTGCCCACCAGGTGGAACTCCACCTTGCACATGCTGGACAGACTGTGCGAGCAGCAGCAGGCCATAGTGGAGTTTCAGCTGCAGCACGCACGGGTCAGTCGCACTACAGAACAGCACCACTTCACCACCAATGACTGGGCCTCCATGCGAGACCTGTGTGCCCTGTTGCGCTGTTTCGAGTACTCCACCAACATGGCCAGTGGCGATGACGCCGTTATCAGCGTTACAATACCACTTCTATGTCTCCTTGAGAAAACACTTAGGGCGATGATGGAAGAGGAGGTGGCCCAGGAGGAGGAGGAGGAGGAAGAGGGGTCCTTTTTAGCACTTTCAGGCCAGTCTCTTCGAAGTGACTTAGAGGGAGGTTTTTGGCAACAGCAGAGGCCAGGTACAAATGTGGCCAGCCAGGGCCCACTACTGGAGGACGAGGAGGACGAGGATGAGGAGGAGGTGGAGGAGGATGAGGATGAAGCATGGTCACAGCGGGGTGGCACCCAACGCAGCTCGGGTCCATTACTGGTGCGTGGCTGGGGGGAAAGGCAGGACGATGACGATACGCCTCCCGCAGAGGACAGCTTGTCCTTACCCCTGGGCAGCCTGGCACACATGAGCGACTACATGCTGCAGTGCCTGCGCAACGACAGCAGAGTTGCCCACATTTTAACCTGTGCGGACTACTGGGTTGCCACCCTGCTGGATCCACGCTACAAAGACAATGTGCCCACCTTACTTCCTGCACTGGAGCGTGATAGTAAGATGCACGAGTACAAGCGCACGTTGGTAGACGCGCTACTGAGAGCATTCCCAAATGTCACAGGGGAACAAGTGGAAGCCCAAGGCCAAGGCAGAGGAGGAGCAAGAGGTCGCCAAGGCAGCTGTGTCACGGCCAGCTCCTCTGAGGGCAGGGTTAGCATGGCAGAGATGTGGAAAACTTTTGTCAACACGCCACAGCTAACTGCACCACCACCTGATACGCAACGTGTTAGCAGGAGGCAACATTTCACTAACATGGTGGAACAGTACGTGTGCACACCCCTCCACGTACTGACTGATGGTTCGGCCCCATTCAACTTCTGGGTCTCTAAATTGTCCACGTGGCCAGAGCTAGCCTTTTATGCCTTGGAGGTGCTGGCCTGCCCGGCGGCCAGCGTTTTGTCTGAACGTGTATTCAGCACGGCAGGGGGCGTCATTACAGACAAACGCAGCCGCCTGTCTACAGCCAATGTGGACAAGCTGACGTTCATAAAAATGAACCAGGCATGGATCCCACAGGACCTGTCCGTCCCTTGTCCAGATTAGACATTAACTACCTCCCCATAACCATATATTATTGGACTCCAGGGCACTTCCTCATTCAATCCTATTTTTATTTTCATTTTACCATTATATTGCGAGGCTACCCAAAGTTGAATGAACCTCTCCTCTGTCTGGGTGCCGGGGCCTAAATATATGCCAATGGACTGTTCCAATGTTGGGTGACGTGAAGCCTGATTCTCTGCTATGACATGCAGACTAATTCTCTGCTGACATGAAGCCAGATCCTCTGTTACGGGACCTCTCTCCTCTGCCTGGGTGCTGGGCCTAAATATCTGACAATGGACTGTTGCAGTGGTGGCTGACGTGAAGCCTGATTTTCTGCTATGACATGCAGACTGATTCTCTGCTGACATGAAGCCAGATCCTCTGTTACGGGACCTCTCTCCTCTGCCTGTGTGCTGGGCCTAAATATATGCCAATGGACTGTTGCAGTGGTGGCTGACGTGAAGCCTCATTCTCTGCTATGACATGCAGACTAATTCTCTGCTGACATGAAGCCAGATTGTCTGTTACGGGACCTCTCTCCTCTGCCTGGGTGCTGGGCCTAAATTTATGAAAATGGACTCTTACAGTGGTGGGTGACGTGAAGCCTGATTCTCTGCTATGATATGAAGACTGATTCTCTGCTGACATGAAGCCAGATTGTCTGTTACGGGACCTCTCTCCTCTGCCTGGGTGCTGGGCCTAAATTTATGACAATGGACTGTTGCAGTGGTGGCTGACGTGAAGCCTGATTCTCTGCTATGACATGCAGACTGATTCTCTGCTGACATGAAGACAGATTCTCTGTTACGGCACCTCTCTCCTCTGCCTGGGTGCCGGGGCCTAAATATCTGAGAATAGACTGTTCCAGTGGTGGGTGACGTGAAGCCAGATTCTCTGCTATGGGACCTCTGTCCAATTGATTTTGGTTAATTTTTATTTATTTAATTTTTATTTTAATTCATTCCCCTATCCAAATTTGTTTGCAGGGGATTTACCTACATGTTGCTGCCTTTTGCAACCCTCTAGCCCTTTCCTGGGCTGTTTTACAGCCTTTTTAGTGCCGAAAAGTTCGGGTCCCCATTGACTTCAATGGGGTTCGGGTTCGGGACGAAGTTCGGATCGGGTTCGGATCCCGAACCCGAACATTTTCGGGAAGTTCGGCCGAACTTCTCGAACCCGAACATCCAGGTGTCCGCTCAACTCTAATCATGAACACCATTGAAAGTCGTTTTCTATTGTGTCAGAGAAAAGGGATCCGTCCCCATTGACTTTCAGTGGAGTTCATGATGGATCCAGCATAACTGAAACTGGACAGATACGTTATGCAGGCCTTAGACTTCTATTATGACGGAATGAATAATAGAATGCCTCTAAAGGCATTCCATCATGCATTCCGTCATGGAATTGCGTTATGGTCCGTGGTAACGGAATCCATAACGCAATTCAGTAAAAACCACAACACCAACTAAAAAACGATTTTCACGAACTGAAAACGAATTTCAAAATATGAAATTCGCTCATCCCTACCCACAATACTAGTACAATACGTTTTATCCTTGGCAGGTGCCAGCTATATGGGCTCTTTCCCTTCTTCAGCAACCCCTTGTCCTGGCCCTGATTACACATATTCTGTACATTTTGAGGTCACAATAACATGCTTTGTAAAAGTTGAGCACTCGGTTACCACAACAGCTGGATTGAGGGATCAGAACTATCTGTCTTTACTAATTATGCTATTAAATAATTGCCTTTAGTAAAAAAATAAACTGTAGTTCTTTATGGAACATGATACGTAACATTGAAATAACACATAATTGCTGCAATTATTTTTCATGCAGTAAGGCTACAAAGCACGGCTTTGAAATGTCAGTAATTTTTCTGGATATCACCGGTATAAGTGTGTCTGAGATGATTGCCAATTTGTTAACAATAGGTACGATGGTGAGTAAGCATCCAAGTGGAAGTATAGAAAAGGTACAGTGTGAAACCTGTGGATAAGACCTATACTGAAGCAAAAAGGAGACTTGGGTGCAGAAGGGGGATTTCCAGGTGTCAGATCCCCCCCCAATCTGATCAGCTGTTGGAAAAAGCCGGCACTCCATGAGTGCTGCAGCCTCTTCCTAGGCCAGAGACTTCACTGATCATGGGTCACGTGGCCTACAGTAGTTGCAGCTTAGCCCCATTCAAGTGAATTAGGCTGAGCTGAAATACCAAGCACTGCCACTATACGATGTACAGCGCTGTGCTTGGAGCTCTGGTGATTGGGCAGCTCCATAAAGAAGCTGATTTGCAGGGGACACCGCTGATGTGATAATGATGACCTATCCTGCACAGGTTTCTTACACAAGAATATTCACACATAGTGGCACAAAGTTTCATGACTTTCACTCCTTAAAGGGGTTCTCTGGGCTCTTCATTTTGATGACCTATCCTCAGTATAGGTCATCAATATCAGGTTGGCGGTGGTGCCGGGTGTCAGCTGTATGAGTAGACGGAGCACAGTGTGCGTGTGACGTCTCTCTTTCTGCTCGTTGCTGTTTTGCCATAGACAGCAGCAGTGAGCAGGAAGGGAGAAGGCACGTGCTGCCCCCGGGCACAGTTGCTCCTGGGGGGGCCCAAGGTAGCTGCCTCTTGAGCCCGGCTGGCCACTGCCCACAAATTTAATTAAATCGAGTGGCGTGCCAGGGGGTGTAAGGCTGTCAGCTACACAGGGAATGCTGCCATGTCTGCCTGCGTGCGGGCACTCCAGGCAGCGAACTGTGAGAGAGTGAGAGCTGTGATTCTCTTAGGAGAAAGGACCTTAGAATATATCATCACCATGTGACCAGTAACATAGCGATATTACTGGTCACATGGCTATGAGGTAATCAAAGGTGCTTTCTTTCTACCAGGAGTGTTGCTGCAGCCTGCAGGAGAAGTTTGCCATAATTGAGTTTGTTTTTTTTTGAAGATTACACCAGGAAAAGGTGACAGGGGCTGTTATGCTAATATACTGTAACTGTATAGTGTGGGGTGCTATACTGCTCTACTGTATATTATGGTGTGCTGTATACTGTGGTGTGCTGTATACTGGGGGTGCAGTATATTGTGGGGTGCTATACTGCTCTATTGTATACTGTGGGGGCTGTATATTGTGGAATGCTATTCTGCTTTACTGTATACTGTGTGGTGCTGTATATTGTGGAGTGCTTTACTGCTCTACTGTATACTGTGGGGTGCTGTATACTGTATAGTGTGGGGTGTTGTATACTGTATACTGTGGGGTGCTGTATAGTGTGGGGTGCTGTATACTGTATAGTGTGGGGTGCTGTATACTGAAGGGTCCTGTATACTGTGGGGTGCTATACTGTATGCTATAGGATGCTATACTGCATACTGTGGGGTGTTATACTATGTATTGCATACTGTGGGGTGCTATATACTGTGGGGCGTTGTATACTGTGGGGTGCTAGACTATATATTGCATACTGTGGGGTACTGAATACTATAGGGTGCTATACTGCATACTGTGGGGTGCTGTATACTATAGGGTGCTATACTGCATACTGTGAGGTTCTGTATACTATAGGGTGCTATACTGCATTCTGTGGGGTGATGTATACTATAGGGTGCTATACTGCATACAGTGGGGTGCTGTATACTATAGGGTGCTATACTGCATACTGTGGGGTGCTGCACTGTAACACTAGGGTGAGCCGAACGCTGGTCTCCTTCCTGATTTGCAGACCGGTGCCCACTTCCAGCCCTGAGCCCAGCTGCCCAGAGCACTGATCCTGAGCCTGCTGGAGTCTGCAGAACTGTAAATATTTACAGTAATTCACTGTACTCTACGAGGTGTGTGGATTTTTTGTGTGTGTGTGTTGTGGTGGAGGGCGTAATTGCATGCTAGGGTGTGGGAAGGCGGGATCCAGGGGGCCCAAGTAAATTCTTACCCAAAGTCCAATCAACAGTAAAGAGTGCCCTGGTTATGATCTGAAGTTCCCAAAGTTAAGTAAACTTGGAAGTGTCAATTACCTGACTGATGGCTGCAGGTGCCCATCTGACACCAACTGCATTGCCATCCTGGGTCAACTGGAGGAGGACAAAACGTGGCCGCTGGCATTGGCCACCACGTATGGAAAGCTTCTAGGGAGGTATTTTGTGCTACTAGGGCATTATTCTGTGATCCCCTGTGGTATCTGGTTCTGCTGCAGCAGTATTTTGTGCTGCACTGCGTTATTTGTTCTGCTGGGGCGGTATTTTGTGCCACAATATGTTACTGTTGTCTCCACTTTCTAGTGTTGGCCCTGTCTACTTGTGTTGGCCCTGCCTTCTGTCAGTCAGTCAGCTTGAACCTGCCTAAAACACAGGGCCCTATTTTTTTTCCAGGGCTACTTTAAATTCCCAGTCCACCCCTGAATCATACTATAAAAGAAACAGACTGCAGTTGCTAAGGAAGTGTTAGAATCTGAGTTTGTGCTCCTGTTATGATAATGCGTGAAACCCAGTGACAATAAATGTTAACTTATCCAGAAGTAAACTAACTCCAACTATAAATATCTGTAGCCTCTGTATTTTAACATTGTGCACACAAATATTAATGAAATGGTCTAAACATTAATTGACTTCTATGGAAATACCTGTTCCATTATGCAAAATAACATAATCACAGATTAGACACTGGAGCATGAATATTTATGTTTCTATTTTTCAACAGAAAAATAATAATTCTGAGAGCATAAAGGTCATTACTGGCCTGAGTTGAAAGTAAAGGTCACTTTTTATTAATAGGATGTTGTAAAAATGGAATATAAATTATCTCAATCATTAACACTAGGAATAAGCGAAGTATTAGAAAATTCAATTCGACTGTTTCGCCGAATTTTACAAAAAAAATCGCTTTGTGACAAATTACAATGTCATAAAGCGCATTTCTTTGTAAGTAGTGAGCGCAATGACAGGGAGCGGAGATAGCTGATCACGGCATCTGGCAGTTTCAAATAAAAAATTAATTAATTAACTCATACTTACCTCATCCATTTTATCGCCATTTTGATTGAACATTTAGCGCTAAATCTAGCGTGGCCCGTAATGACGTCATCATGTCGGCGGGCATGTTAACATCATACGTGACCGCGCACGGTATTATGTACGAGATCTTCAATCAAGATGGCGTCGGCCGGCTCTGCGTTCTCAAACAGATGAGGTAAGTATGATTTTTTTTTCTTTTTTACCGCCGTTCAAGGAAATTCAGCTTCACGGTAAATTGAATTTTCCCTGGATCCCTAGATCCAGCCGCAGCATGGCAAATATGCCAAGCAGCAGCCGTAGAAATGCCGCTGCACACATGACCGACAGATTATCCCTTTTTTTCTTTTCTATCCTATAAAATGGTGCCTGTCATTTTGCGAGATTCATCTGAATAGAATTGCAAGAAATTTGGACTCAACAGGAATACGTATTGTTGGGAAATGGGAGAAGAATTTTATTAGTTTAGAATCGATCTACTCATCTCTAATCCTAATCAGTATAGTCAGTTCATTGAAAAATGCAGCTCAGGATATGATTTATTATACATTTTATTTTACCACAATTAGATTGTTAGGTTCTTCACCAGGGAAGTAGATGCTCTTTGGCACTCTTCACTCATAAAGGGTTATTCGCATCTCAGCCTTTCATGGACGAGATGGAAGAACCTGAGTTTAATGGGTGGCCAGAATTCTGCTGTTGTTTTGTTATATGTTGACAGCTTTAAATCACTAATATTACATTGGATCTGAATACTTTTGTAATTGCATGTAATTAAAAATTCTGTATGGCCACTGAGTTATTCAATAAAATGTATCTGTACAGCGCCACCTGCTGTTTGTTCTTTTCCTTATTTCTCTGTCACTATAACGACTGTAGGTAGGGACAGACAAGGACAGTGAGCTCTAAGTGTCACGAACCAGCGGGTGTGAAGCCACTGTGCCACGCGTCCTACCTCCCCTAAGGGTGTTGTCTAAGTGAACCCCTTGGTTCTTCAAAGTACCCCTGATGGTGGGCATAGGCTTTCCCGAGGGGAACACCAGGTAGCTACGTATTGAGGAGGGTAGGCACATGAGGCAGCTGGTCCAGGCAGACCAGGAGGTACCTGAGACAGGTACCAGAAGTACAAGCGTAGTCAGGCAGGTGGAGTCATTACCAGGAGCAACAGTGCAGGACCGAAGGATGAGACAGAGGCGTAGGCAGACAGGCAAAAGGTTAGGGCAGGCAGCACAGGTACAGGTCAGGCAATCCGGATCGGCAACCGGATAGTCAGGGGAAGCAGGCAGAGATCAGACGGTTAGCAGAATCCAGGAACAAAGTATAAGTCAGGAACACACATGAGTATCAGGATTTTTTGTAAAACACAAACACCTTGACACTGAGGCATCTGGGAATTGGGCTGAGCCACTTATATATGTGCAGAAGGGCTAGGATTGATCAGCGAGGTCACATGACTTAACCCATAAAGCCCAGGAAGTTACACGCTCCGGCCCTTAAGGAAGTGCTGCAAGAAACCAGCAACAAGCATGCTGTGGCCAGGGCTGAGAAGAAACTGTGGAGTGGATCCTCAGGACCACAGCACCTATACAGACAGAGCCCAGGGCTGCAGCAGTGAATGAGAATCACTGGCTACAGAGCATCGCTGATAACGGCACCCGGGACCACGGTGGTAAGCAGGGGAACAGCGGCACACAGCAGCCGCTGTTACACTAAGGCAAGTACCCAGCCAACTTTCCCTACCTACATGTAGTACAAGCCCTAGATAACTAGACCGCAACTGGTTGACGGTCCCTACGCTAAAAAGGGGAAGAGACAGGCTAACAAACATAGACAGCTTTCATTTAGAAGCTGTGGCAGTTACAGGGAAAGAGCTGCAGCAGAGGGGATATACCCTCTGAGCTGGGATAGGAAGAAAGCTGCAACAGAAAGGGCGCACCCCCTGAGCTGCCAGCCTTAAAGGATAACTGTCACACTTAGACCCTAATTAAAATTTTCATATATGTAGTTACTAATAACATGATATTCCAGAATCAGTTACTATTAGACTGACTTACCCCATATTTAATAAGATTCAGCCCTTAGCAACCAGTCTGCATAAAACTGCAATTTCACTATTCTGTTAATATGGCCGCCACTGCCCTCCCCCTGAGGCTAATCCCGCCTGCCCTCACTAGCCAGTAACAATAGCCCCCCAAAAGTGTCAGTAACCAGAGCCCTCTCCCCCTAAAGGGTTAATCTCCTGCAGCACAAAGGGGTCCTTTTACCACACGTCGCTTTCATTTATACCCTGAGCAGATGGCAGATCTCCCTTCCCTGGTCTGCGCTGATTCAGCTCTGCATTGTCCCAGTCTGCTGAGTGAGGGAGCGTCTGCCAAGCGCAGGGACAGGGAGAAGTGCACACAGCCCAGGCACTGTTATCAGCTGCTTGGGAGGACCTGGCTTTAATCATTTACTTACAGTCCCTGGCTGTCTGTAATCTGACCTTGCAGCTGCGTGCTTCTGTGTCCTCTGTCCTTCAACACATAGCTGGACCATGCCTAGCAACCTGATTTTAAACACAGGTAAAAGTAGGCAGTACAGGGAACAAAACTGTAGAATTAAGGGGTAATTGAATACACAGTGAAAAGTTGAAATAGGGCCAACAAGGTGATATTAATCACCACAATCCAATACCCCCCCCCCCCCCAAAAAAAAAAAGATGACAGTTATACTTTAACCCCTTAAGGACTCAGCCCTATTTCACCTTAAGGACTTGGCCATTTTTTGCAAATCTGACCAGTGTCGTGTCACTTTAAGTGCTCATAACTTTAAAACACTTTGACTTATCCAGGCCAGTCTGAGATTGTTTTTTTGGCACATATTGTACTTCATGACACTGGTAAAATGAAGTAAAAAAAATTAAATTTTTTTGCATTAAAAAATACCAAATTAACCAAAAATTTGGAAAAATTTGCAAATTTCAAAGTTTCAGTTTCTCTACTTCTGTAATACATAGTAATACCCCCCAAAATTGTGATGACTTTACATTCCCCATATGTCTACTTCATGTTTGAATTATTTTGGGAATGATATTTTATTTTTGGGGGATGTTACAAGGCTTAGAAGTTTAGAAGCAAATCTTGAAATTTTTCAGAAATTTACAAAAACCCAATTTTTAGGGACCACTACAGGTCTGAAGTCACTTTGCGAGGCTTACATAATAGAAACCGCCCAAAAATGACCCCATTCTATAAACTACACCCCTCAAGGAATTCAAAACTGATTTTACAAACTTTGTTAACCCTTTAGGTGTTGCACAAGAGTTATTGGCAAATGGGGATGAAATTTGAGAATTAAATTTTTTTGCCTAATTTTCCATTTTAACCCATTTTTTCCACTAACAAAGCAAGGGTTAACAGCCAAACAAGACTGTATCTTTATTGCCCTGACTCTGCCGTTAACAGAAACACCCCATATGTGGCCGTAAACTACTGTACGGGCACATAGTAGGGCGTAGAGGGAAAGGTGCGCCGTGTGGTTTTTGGAAGCCAGATTTTGCTGGACTGTTTTTTTTACACCATGTCCCATTTGAAGCCCCCCTGAAGCACCCCTAGAGTAGAAACTCCAGAAAAGTGACCCCCATCTAAGAAACTACACCCCTCAAGGTATTCAAAACGAATTTTAGGTGTTGCACAAGATTTAATGGAAAATAGAGATACAATTAAAAAATTTCACTTTTTTGGCAGATTTTCCATTTTAATATTTTTTTTCCAGTTACAAAGCAAGGGTTAACAGCCAAACAAAACTCATTATTTATGGCCCTAATTCTGTAGTTTACAGAAACACCCCATATGTGGTCATAAACTGCTGTACGGGCACACAGCAGGGCGCAGAAGGAAAGGAATGCCATATGGTTTTTGGAAGGCAGATTTTGCTGGACTGATTTTTTTTGACACCATGTCCCATTTGAAGTCCCCCTGATGCACCCCTAGAGTAGAAACTTCCAAAAAATTACCCCATTTTAGAAACTACGGGATAGGGTGGCAGTTTTGTTTGTACTATTTTAGGGTACATATGATTTTCGGTTGCTCTATATTACACTTTTTGTGCGGCAAGGTAACAAGAAATAGCTTATTTGGCAAGTTTTTTTTGTTATTTACAACATTCATCTGACAGGTTAGATCATGTGGTAATTTTATAGAGCAGGTTGTCACGGATGCGGCGATACCTAATATGTATACCATTTTTTTTATTTATGTAAGTTTTATACAATGACTTCATTTTTAAAACCAAAAAAATGTTTTAGTGTCTCCATAGTCTAAGAGCCATAGTTTTTACAGTTTTTGGGCGATTATCTTAAGTAGGGTCTCATTTTTTGCGGGATTAGATGATGGTTTGATTGGCACTATGTTGGGTTGCATATGACTTTTTGATCGCTTGCTATTAGACTTTTTGTGACGTAAGATGACAAAAAATGGCTTTTTTTACACCGTTTTTATTTTTATATTTTTACAGTGGTCACCTGAGGGGTTAGGTCATGTGATATTTTTATAGAGTCGGTCGATACGGACGCGGCGATACCTAATATGTATACCTAATTTTTTCTTATGTAAGTTTTACACAATGATTTCATTTTTGAAACAAAAAAAAATCATGTTTTAGTGTTTCCATAGTCTAAGAGCCATAGTTTTTTCAGTTTTTTGCCGATTATCTTGGGTAGGGTATGATTTTTGCGGGATGAGATGACGGTTTGATTGGTACTATTTTGGCGTACATGCCACTTTTTTGATCACTTTTATTACCTTTTTTGTGAAGTAAGGTGGGCAAAATTTCTATTTTTATGGCGTTCACCGTGCAGGGAAAGTAACATGACCGTTTTATAGATCAGGTCGTTACGGACGCGGCGATACCTAATATGTGTAGTGTATTTTATCTTTCTAATTTTTATTCAGTGATAAATGTGTTTTTTTATCTTAACTTTTTCACTTTTTTTTTACATTTTTTTGACCCAGATCCACTTGGTTCTTGAAGATCCAGTGGGTCTGATGTCTGTATAATACAGTACAGTACTCTATATAGGGTACTGTACTGTATTTTACTTTACACTTTGTCTGAACAGATCTATGCCTTTAGCATAGATCTGTTCAGCACCATGGACAGCAGGACGCCTGAGAAGGCGTCCTGTTGCAATGGGAAAGGTGAGGACGGGGCTGGCGGGGGGCTGTCGGGGGGCTCTCTCCCTCTCCATCGGGGGCTGCAAAGGCACAGCAGCCCCCAGATGGGAGAGGGAGGGAGCTCCCTAACCCTGACAGTTAACCTTTTCCATACCGCGGTCCGTACGGACCGCGGTATGGAAAGGGTTAAACGGCTGACATCTGCACAGATGTCAGCCGTTTATACCAGGGTGTCAGCAATGTGCTGACACCCTGGTATAACCACTAGACGCCAATGAATTTTCAAGAGGAGGCGGGCAGTGGATCACGTTCCCGCCTGCCGCACCGCCCACCTCCCGCACCGCCCGCCTCCCGCACCGCCCCGCACCACCCGCCGGCATTAAATTATGCAGGGGTGCAGGGGGGAGCTGCAAAATCGACATTTTGGACATTTTAAAGTTTCTGATCCCCGCCATGACGGCTACCATACAATTCAGGGAGTGTAGGTTCCACATGCATGCTGGGCCTGCTTTAATTTATGTCATCTTTGGTGCCAAAATGGCCTCCATTATATCCAAGGAATGCAGATACCAACATGCATGCCGAGCCCACTCCATATGAAAACAGGTGCACATACATAAAGCAGACAATTGCACTAAGCATGAACAAGACAAGTTGCAAACTCGTAAAGAAGAAGATAGGGCGGATATGGAGGAAGGACACAGTAGATGAGGATCAAGTTGGTCATGGTGGTATAGCAGCAGCAGGGTTACTGGTTGTAGGCTTGTCTGAAGAGGTGAGTTTTCAGGTTTCTTTTGAAGGATTCCACTGTAGGTGAGGGTCTGATATGTTGGGGTAGAGAGTTCCAGAGTATGGGGGATGCACGCGAGAGGATCAGAGATTTAGTGTGGGGATGTATCGGTAAAGTAGCTCAGAGATGTATATATGTATTTGTTAGCATTTTGGACTGAATTCGCTTGACAATGGGGAGCCAGTGAAGGAATTGGCAGAGGGGAGAGGCAAGAGTAATGGGGTGAGAGGTAGATTAGTCAGGCAGCAGAGTTGAGGATAGATTAGAGGATCCAAGAGTGCAAGATGGAAGGCCACAGAGGAAGATGTTACAGTAGTCTAGGCGGGAGAAGATGAGGGAATGTACAAGCATTTGTGTAGACTCCTGGTTGAGGAGTGCGCGGATGCGGTACATATTTTTGAGTTGGAGGCAACAAATGGTGGAAAGGTCTTGGATGTTGAAAGTTTTTCTTCTGTAATAGTGGAGAAGCAGGTTTTGGATGAAGAGGACTGAGTAGTTGTGTAGATGGGGCTGTGGGGACTGTGCACTGAAGCTTTCTCTGATGTTGATCTTTTTTTTTAAGTATTTGGCAAAGTCCTCAGCTGAGATGAGAGGTGAGGGTGGGGGCACTGGCGAACAGAGAATAGAGTTAAAAGTTTTAAAAAGTTGTTTATGCAGCCAGCCAGTCGCAGGGGGAACACGTGAGGTTCACGGTGGACCGATGAGGGGCCAAATAGTATAACACACAGTTCATCAGTTTACTCACGGTTAGCAGATAGGCTCCTTGGGCTGGCAGCCCAGTGTTGAGGTGGCAGCACAGTGTTGAGGTGGACAGCACAAAATCCTCTGGGGCACGCTCTGCGGTAGGAAGCATCAGCCAAGATGGTGGTTGAGGTGCCCTTAATGTTAGGGGTGCTTAGTGTGCTTGTTGCGGCTGAGTCCCTTGATGGTTTTTGTCGTGACGCCAGTACCGTTAATGGTGGTACAACCATAGTAATAATGAGGTGGATGTCTTTCAGTTGCAGTAGTACAAATATGCAGTCTCTAGATGGTACAGAGTTAATTCTGCAAATCCACTGTTTTAGGCTTGTCAGGTTTCTTGGCTTTGGAGCAGTGGGTTACTTCAATGTCAGTGGAATCTTGGTGAGGTTGCCGTTGGCTATGAGATCTGCACCTTTTCACTCTCTCAGTGTCAATATCCACACTGATCTTCACACCGACCTGTAGTCTCAACTGAGCTACTCTCCACTAACCACTGACCTGATCTATTCTGATCTGTCTCACTAGGCCTGACCTGGGTATATATATAGGACCTGAACTTTATCCCCATCTAGAGGTGGGATGTATAAATTGCACCTAATAGGCCTGTTAACAGGGATTTGGCAGATACACAAATGCAAAGTTATACATTACGGTACAATGCAATTGTTAAGATGAAAAAGTACTTTAAGCAGTGCCCACACACACGTAGTGGGACGCTGCATACCCCCATGGTAAAATGTTAGTTTACTATGAATAAAATGGGTTAGGCAAGCATATCTCAGGAAACAACGAAATGTATCAAATGGGGTAACTCATTATTTTATCTGAGTACTGCTAATATACCGGCAACTAAAATAGTCCATAATGATGAGAAAAACAAAAATAAATATCTCAGGAGGCTCACAGGGTATGAGTCCGTTCCCTGGGCACAATAAATATAACAATGGAATAGCACGGAGGCTCAGGTACGTGAAAGTCTATCTCCGGGTGCAGACTTGAACGTTGCAAAACAGGCAAATAGTCCCTTAAAAAGTCCTTTAAGGCAAATGGAACACGACAAACAGAATATTACTTCTTAATGTTGAATTAACATGAATGGATATTAACTTCTCTGCTGCTGGAGCAGGTAATCTCCATAACGGACTGATGGTTGTCCTCTGGTACTCCTTTCAGATCTCCGAAGTGGCTGTGATTCTTCAGACCTTGCTTCCGGGGAACTTGAGGTTTCCTGAGTTGTAATAACTTCAGTTTCTGGTTGTATTGGGGTATTAGTTTTAGCAGGCACTAGAATGTTGAGCCATGGGGTTAAGAACCATTGCAAAGGGTCAGAAGCTAGCAATGTTTTTTCCAAGGACTGTATTGTTCCCTCTGGCTCAGTTGGTTGGCTCAATGGGTTGAATTTCCTCTGAAACAGCTTCTTCTTGAGAAGTTTCTTCTGAGGTGTCCTCTTTAAGGAACAATTTTAGGCGATTTCTGTGTACTACACGAGAGTTATCCTCTTGGGTAATCTCATATGTGTCAGTTTCTGGATTTAAAATAGCAGAAATAGTGTAAAGTTCTCTCTCCCATTTTCTATCAAGTTTTCTGGTATGGTTATATTTTAACCAGACACGATCGCCAATTTTGAGTGGTTCTGCCTTGGCAGATTGGTTGTAGTCCTTCTGTTGTTTTTCTTGGGCATGTCCCATGCGTTGTTGAACAATTTATTGCGCGTTAATCAAACGCCTTTGGTGTTCAGTCACCCAATCAGTCTTTGGTAGGGGATTGATTGCATCAGGCACTTGTACTCCCAAAGTGTGGTCAGCAGGTAAGGTACCTTGTCGGCCAAACATAAGGTAGTAGGGTGTATACCCAGTAGAACAATGGACAGTGTTGTTGTAGGTATACATCAGCTGAGGCAATAAAGTAGGCCAATCATTTCTTGTGGCAGGTGGGACTGCTCTTAACATTTCAATAAGGGTTTGGTTCATCTTCTCACAAAGTCCATTCCCTTGGGGATGATACGCTGTGGTCTTGATTTTCTGACAATTGTGAAAAGTGCATAGTTCCTTAAAGAGTTGTGATTCAAAGGCAGATCCTTGATCTGTGAGGATTCTCTCTGGACATCCATATGGTAGCAGGAAATCTTTCCAGAAAGCATCTGCAGTTGTTCTTGCGGTCAAGTCTTTTACAGGCACAGCTACAACAAATTTTGTGTAGTGGTCAATGATGGTCATAGCATAGGTATAACCTGAGCTACTTGGTTCCAATTTCACATGATCAATTGCTGCTATCTCCAACGGTGTTTTGCTCATAATGGAATGTAAGGGAGCTCTTTGGTCATGCTTCTCACCTTTTCCAACAGCACAGGTGGAACATTCTCAACACCATTTTTCAATATCTCCTCTCATTCCGATCCAATAAAATCTTCTACTGATGGTGGCTTCTGTTTTCTGCACGCCAAAGTGTCCTGATTGGTCATGGTACATTTCCAGAATGATTCTTGCATCACGGCGTGGTATTAGGATTTGGTATAATTGATCCCATGTAATTGGGTCTAAAGTTCTTCTTAGTAGTAGGCCTTTTTGTAGAAAGAGGTGTTTTCTACTGTATGTCTCCATAATTTGGACAATTCTAAATCTGCATTCTTTCTGCAAATTCTTTCTGGGGTTCTTCCACTGGTGAAGAAATCGTGTAGTTCTCCTAGCACTCTGCTTTCATTCTGTAATTTGATCCATCTTTCTTTGTCTACATGAGATTTTGGATCCACTTGTTGTTGAGAATTGAAAACATTTTTTCCTTTAACAGTGATGATGTCTTGGTGGGCAAAGTTGTTATAGAAGGATGGCATTTCTACTTCTTCCCAAATGTCTTCTTGTGAAGTAGGGTCGTCTTTGGTTGGCAGACGGGATAATGCATCTGCATTTTCGTTTGCTTTTCCTGTTCTGTACTTTACAGTAAAGTTGTAGTTAGCAAGGCGTAAGGCCCATCTTTGTTCCAACGCTCCTAACTTGGCGGTGTTAAGATGTGCTAGTGGAATGCTTTCAGTGGAGGCCACGAAGGGTGCTGCGGCAAGGTAGTCTTTACATTTTTCTGTGACAGCCCACACGAGTGCTTGGAATTCAAACTTGAAGGAACTGTAGTTTTGGTCATTCTTTTCACTACCTCTGAGAGATCTACTAGCGTAGGAAATGACTCTTTCTTTTCCTTCTTGTACTTGTGACAAAACAGCTCCCAGGCCTTTCTTACTTGCATCTGTGTAAAGATGAAATGGCTGTTGATAATCCGGGTAATCCAAGATTGGTGGTTCGGTTAATTTCTTCTTCAGGGGCTGGAAGGCAATTTCTCTTTCAGTGCTCCATTGCACTGGTATGGGAGTCTTCTGGTATCTTTTAGGATGCCCTCTCAAAAGTTCCAATATTGGCTCTGCAATTTGGGCAAAATGAGGAATGAAATGTCTGTTATATCCTGCGAAACTGAGGAAACTTCTTACCTCCTTCACCGTAGTGGGAGTAGGCCAATTACGGACTGCGGCTATCTTCTCTGGATCCGGTTTAACATCTTCGGAGCTGACGATATGCCCTAAGTGTTTAACTTCTGGCTTCAGTAGATAACACTTGGATGGTTTAACTTTAGGTCCATGCTTAATAAGAACTTGAAAAACTTCGGCCAGATGTTTCAAATGGTCTTCATAAGACTTGGAATAGATGATGACGTCATCTAAGTACAGCAGGACGGGTTCAAAATTGTTGTTGCCCAGACAACGCTCCATGAGTCTCTGAAAAGTTCCAGGCGCATTGCAAAGTCCAAAGGGCATGCAGTTGAACTCAAATAGGCCCATAGGGGTGGTGAATGCAGTCTTCTTTCGATCTTCTGGTGCCATTGGTACTTGCCAGTATCCACTGGTTAAATCAAGAGTAGAGAAGTAGGCTGAAGATCCTAAAGCTGTCAAGGATTCCTCTATGCGTGGTAAAGGATAAGCATCTTTGTAGGTCATTTGGTTGATTTTTCTGTAGTCCACACAGAATCTGATGCTGCCGTCTTTTTCTGGACTAGGACTAATGGTGCAGCCCATGGGCTATGGATGTCTTTGATGATGTTTGAGTTTTTAATCTCTTGAGTCATTTGCTTGATGGATTGGTACATAGTAGGTGGTATAGGCCGATACCTTTCCTTGATCGGTGGGTGTGAACCTGTAGGGATGGAGTGTTTTATAATGTCTACTTTTCCATAGTCTGTAGAATGTTTACTGAAGGCACGGTGATGTTCTTTTACAACTTGCAATACTCCTTCTATTTGGTGTTCTGGTGTGGAAGCATCTCCCACATGAAGTTCTTTCCACCAGGGGGTGTTTAAGTTTTGGCCCTGTGGGTGTATTTTCTTGAGATCTGTAGTCACACTGATGACGTATTGAAAGGTGATTTGGATCAGCTGTGCAATGGGGCGGTACTTGGCTAACGTTACATTGTAATCACTCAAGTTGAGAAGACGAATAGGCACTTTATCTTCAGTGACGGTTACCAGGCTTCTTGCAGCTCTGACTAACGGATAGTCTTCCAAAACAACTGGTTCCACCAAGGCTTGGTAGTCTTGACCTTGAATTCAGCTCAGCACCATAGGAGAGTTTCAGTGTTGGGCTTGAGTATCACTGGTTGAGTTACTCGGATGCGGACACAGCAAATTTCTCCTTCTTCATTGGCGAATTTCTGTTGCGCACTCAGCACACGGATAGTTTGTTAGATTACCTTCTTAGAAGCAAAAGAAGCAGTAGGCACAGATTGGTGCAATGCTTCCAACATTTAAACATAGCAATTCCTAAGGACATTCATGTCTAGGACTATAGGAGGAATGTTGTTGTTTTCTTTTACTTGCACTACAATGATGCCTTGTTGGGATAGGATGGTTCTTCCTACTTGAATGGTAGGTTCCCAGTAACCCAGTATTGGTACAGGTTTGCCGTTACTGGCTATGAGACTCAGCCAGGATTCTGGTGGCTGGGTAAGTTGATTTTGGTCCCAGTATTTCTCTGGTTTGTGACAGTATGTACAGATAGGCCGCTTGGGGGTACTAGTGCGGTCAAGTGGGCGTCCGCCGAATAAGTCTCTTTGTAATCAGGGGAGAAGAGCCTTCTGGATACAGGTTTCTCATCCTCTAGTAATAGTGGCTTTTCCCATTGTTCCAATTTTTTGTGAACTTTCTCCAGACTTTTAGTTAGGAATTGGACTTGCTCAGTAAGGGCAGCAACTGCGTCAGGAATTGGGGCTTGAGTTGCCTGACTGATGACAGGTAAAGGTTTGACAGGGGTGACCGGCTGTGTTACTGGCACTACAGCGGATCCAACTGGTTCTGTTGGTGAACTTTTTCCCAGTATACTGATAGCTAGTTCTTTAAAATCTAGGAAAGCAGCACTTGGATGCTGGGCGGCTAACATTCTTAGTTGGCTCTTTAAATTGTCTGTATTAACACCTTCAATAAACTGCTCTTTCAGGGTTTTGTCCTGATTCTCTGCCTCACGGGGATCTACTTGTACAACAGCTCTAAGGGCTTCTTGTGAAGATAATGCAAAGTCTCTGAGTGACTCACCCGTTTGCTGCTTTTTACTGAAGAACCTCATCTTGACTTCTGACACGGTCCTGGGTTCAAAGGTGGTGTAAAGACGTTCAAATATCTGCTCCAGTGTCCTTTTTTCTGGGCTTGGCCAGGATTTCACTTCTCTGAGAGCAGCTCCTTCTAATTGCGCAAGAAGAATCTCCATCTGCTGTTCTGGGGATACAGGGTACAATCTGAACACAGCAAGCATTTTTTCTTTAAAGTCCCTTAAAGTGTGAATTTCACCGGAATAGCGTGGGAACCAGGGGGCCCCAAAATAATAAGGCATAGTTAAAGGAATTAAACTTGGTGCTGCAGCAGTTGGTATTGTGCTGGGACCGGCTGCGGCTGCCGCCGGGGGTCCGCGGAGGTCAGCCTGCACGTTATCCTCTTGCACAGACATGCTGACAATAGGTAGATTACAGTTGGTTCATTGTGGTTTACAATACTTTTGTTTTAACGTTGCTATGGGCGACCGCTATTTTTCGGTGTATGGCCCTTTAAATGTTCAATGCCGGCTAAGTACAATACTCAGGCAGCGCTTATTTAGATTCCTGATGGAGCTCCTGGCTAACTTTGAAGTGCCGAGAGTAAATTATAGTCTGCGGTAGTTACTTGGGGGCAGACAAGCAATGCAATGCGATCCAGCAGCTTGCCAGTGTAAATCTTTAGATACCTTGGGGATGCGCGCATGTCACACCGTCCTCCCGTGCGCAGCGTCTCCCTTTGATGTGGCCACAAGCAGAGGAGGCGGCGCTGCGCTCGTATACAGGGCCCACCTCTCAGAACCCACACAGTACAGGTAGGATGGGCTTTAACTGGACAACTTTGCATAAAGGGGTGGCACACTGGTTTTCCCGCTCTGCAGGGGGTGTCGCCAATTTGCACACAGTGATGGCGCAGTGTTATTTTTCAAATCGGAGCTCCGGCGGCCATATTAATTTCACAGTAGCAGTCTATTCACTGACAGCAAGCAGTTATAGTGACACACAAATGTTGAATTTTCTCACTTTTGACACTGCGGTTTTGATGCTGGGGACTATTATAAGCACCTCCATATACTTTGCAATCAGTTTGAACAGTTCTGGACCCCAAAACAGCGCACAATAAGCAAAAGTCTCTCAAGCAAATAAAGGGGCTTATTCACATGTGACAGTCTCTCAAAAATGGCGCAAGGGTTAATTATCCTGTTCGTGACGCCAATAAAAAAGTTATGCAGCCAGCCAGTCGCAGGGGGAACATGTGAGGTGCACGGTGCACCGATGAGGGGCCAAATAGTATAACACACAGTTCATCAGTTTACTCACGGTTAGCAGATAGGCTCCTTGGGCTGGCAGCCCAGTGTTGAGGTGGACAGAATGAAATCCTCCGGGGCACGCTCTGCGGTAGGAAGCATCAACCAAGATGGTGGTTGAGGTGCCCTTGATGTTAGGGGTGCTTAGGGCGCTTGTTGCGGCTGAGTCCCTTGATGGTTTTTGTCGTGACGCCAGTACCGTTAATGGTGGTACAACCATAGGTAGTAATAATGAGGTAGACAGTGGTAAGATGCAACTCACAACTTTTACTTTGGATGTCTTTCAGTTGCAGTAGTACAAATATGCAGTCTCTAGATGGTACAGAGTTAATTCTGCAAATCCACTGTTTTAGGCTTGTCAGGTTTCTTGGTTTTGGAGCAGTGGGTTACTTCAATGTCAGTGGAATCTTGGTGAGCTTGCCAGAGACTATGGTATCCTTCACCTAAAATATCCCAAAGGTCCTTTATGCCTGGTTTACGGCTTTTATCCTTTGGATAAATTTGAATCTGTCCTTTTCTCTTGTCCCTTTCTGGACTAAAACTTCTCTGAAGTGCTGAAGTGCTGGATCTGTACCTTTTCACTCTCTGTGTCAATATCCACACTGATCTTCACACTGACCTGTAGTCTCAACTGAACTACTCTCCACTAACCACTGACCTGATCTTATCTGATCTGTCTCACTAGGCCTGACCTGGGTATATATATAGGACCTGAACTTTATCCCCATCTAGTGGTGGGATGTATAAATTGCACCTAATAGGCCTGTTAATAGGGATTTTACAGATACACAAATGCAAATTTATACATTACGGTACAATGCAATTGTTAAGATGAAAAAGTATTTTAAGCAGTGCCCACACACAGGTAGTGGGACGCTGCATTTAGGGTTAGGAGATAGGGAAGATATGAGAAATGAGAAGTAGGCCAATTTTGTAGCAGCGAGTGAGGATTTGAAAATAAGGAGGGATTGTTTGCATGTGGTGAAGTGAGCCTTAGAATGGGATTTCTTCCATCGCCGCTCAGCATCCCTAGAAGCTTGTCTGAGTTTTTTGGTCAGTGTGCCAGGGTTTATTTTTTGGGTGTAAAGGGGCAATAGAGTCCAAAGCTGTAGTTATTGAGGTGTTATACGTGGTGGCAGCATCTGCGTTGTGGAGGGAATGTATGGTGGAGAGCGGCAGAAAAGAGTTAGAAAGCAGGCGAAAGTCAAGATGTTTAAGGTTCCTACTGGGGTGTGCTAGTGTGTGCACGAGGGGAACAGCGGGAAAAGAACAGTGAAGAGATGGTAATTAGGTTGTGATCGGACAGTCTGATAGGGGAAGAAGTGAATTAGAAAGGTTAGATAGGGAACAGAGGCGGTTAAAGATAAGATCAATCTCTGTGGGTGGGAGTATAGGACCACTGCGAGAGGCCAAAGGAGGAAGAGGTGCTAGAAACTTGGATGTGGCAAGTGTCAATGGGGATGTTGAAGTCACCCATGATAATAATGGGGATGTCGATGTCAGGAGAAAGAAAGTGTAAGAGCCAGGTGTTGAAGTGGTCAAGAAAGATGGTGGCTGGGCCTGTGAGAAGGTAAATGACAGCTCCTCGGAGGTTGGAGGGAGAGTAGATCCAAACAGAGTGTACTTCAAATGAAGTGAGCGTAATGAAGGTTGGCAGTTGGCTGTATGAGCAGTTGTCTGATAGAAGAAGACCAACTCCTCCACCATGTTTGCATCTGGGGGTGAAGGGTGTGAGTGAAATAAAAGCCACTATAAGAGAGTGCAGCAGAGGAGGCAGTGTCAGAGGGTGTCAGCCATGTTTCTGTTAGACCCAAAAAGGAAAGTTTGCAAGAGATGAAGAGGTCATGAATGTAAGAAAGTTAGTTACAGACAGAGCGAGTGTTCCATAATGCTCCTGCAAGAGGTAACAGGGACCAAGGGAATGGTTTGCATATATTAAAACTTCATTTTTCTTAACAATGCAGGTGCCTTCAGCTGCCAAGGGCACATGCAACAGCTTAGCCAGCTTCATAGGTACAAATCTGCTGAAAGATGCCCTTTAAATAGTACACATCTCCTTTACAATTATAACAAAGAATACAAAATTGGAGTATACACAGTTCACAGACAAACTATAATCAACAATGCAAAACACCACTTATCTGCAGCCTTTGACCCTAGTGGATAAAAGATAATTGGTATTAGAGTGCGTGGATGAAGCAGAATGATAAGTGGCAGAAAGTCCCTTGGGTGCATAGCTTCTGGGGGATAGTCCACCCCGTTGTCCTCCTGATGGTTCCATCTTCTGGTCCTGTCCTTTCTGTCCTGCCCCTCCTAGGCTTAAAGGGCACCTGTCATCAGATGTGTACCTATGAAACTGGCTGATCTGTTGCATGCGTGCTTGGCAGTTAAAGGCTTCTGTGCTGATCCCATGTTCATATGTGCAAAGACACTGAATTTTAAAAAGGCTAATTTCCCTGGGTTAAGGGCAGCATTTCAGGGAATAGACTGGGAGCAGCCAATGTCACATAATAATACTGAGGATAAATAGGAGAGCTTTAAATCCACATTCAGTAATTGCACTAAAAAATGTATTCCTTTAGGTAACAAGTATAAACGGCTAAAATTAACCCCCCCCCCCCCCCCCCCATGGCTTATAGCCTATGCAAAAAGGGCAATAAAAGACAAAAAAGGGCATTTAAAAAATATTAATATAAGGGGTCAGCTGTAGCGTTTGAAGTTTACAAAGGGCTTAAAAAAATCAGTAAAAAGAAGATAAAATTAGCAAAAATACAAAACGAACAGCAGGTAGCAAAAGAGAGCAAGACAAATCCCCAAAAGATCTTTAAATATATAAATGCTAAAAAAAACAAGGTCTGAGCAGGTAGGTCACCTAAATAATTGTAAAGGGGGGTTAGTGACTGAAGATAAGGAAAAGGCAAAGTTACTAAATGTTTTTTTTAGCTATGTTCATACAAAAGAAGAGAAAGGAGCTGATGTCTGTGGTGCTGGGGCTGTTAGTACATCCAGTAATATACTTGATTGGCTAACTGTAGATATGGTCCAAGATAAGTTAAATAAGGTAAATGTGAACAAGGCTCCTGGTCCAGATGGATAACACCCAACAGTGCTTAAAGAGCTCAGTTCAGTCATTGCTGTGCCCCTGTTTTAAATTTTTAAACATTCTCTAGGTACTGGTACAGTGCCCAGTGATTGGCGCAAGGCAAATGTGGTGCCCATATTCAAAAAATGATCTAGGTCCTCTACAGGTAATTATAGACCAGTTAGTTTAACTTCTGTTGTGGGAAAAATGTTTGAAGGACTCTTAAGGGACTATATACAGGAGTATGTGACTGTAAATAATATTATAAGTGATAACCAACATGGGTTTATCAAGAACAGAAGTTGTCAGACTAACCTGATTTGTTTTTATGAGGTGGTGAGTAGTAGCCTGGACAAAGGTCCAGCTGTGGATGTAGTGTTTCTTGATTTTGCAAAGGCTTTTGATACTGTCCCTTATAGATGTTTAATAGGTAAAGTAAAGTCTATAGGCTTGGAAAGTATAGTTTGTAATTGGATTGAAAACTGGCTGAAGGACCATGTCCAGAGAGTTGTTGGCAGTTTGCATGTGCACTTCCCCTTTAAGGTTTGCCTCCCTGCTGTTTGGTGAGAAAGGGGTTAATCTTCTTGCTAGTGGGGATTAAGGTGTCTCCTGGGTGTGGCCGCAGGCTTGATATATACCTGTGGCTTGCTGTCTCGGTGCAGTTGTACTACAGCCTTGCTTGGTGTTGGAGATTTCCTCCTTGCCTGGGTGTTTCTGCCCAGTCCTTGAGAGCCATCTTATGAAACATAAATTGTCCTCCCTTATGTACCCTCCATGTACCTTTACCCTCACTTGTTGTATGTGTGGTGTGCATTTATGTTCTGGGTGTGTGAAGCATTGTTGGTTGTTACATGTCTGGGCTGTTGTTGGCGTTGGTCCCTGCATGTATGCTATTCGTCACCCGGTATGTTGATACCTCCAGAAGGGGGCTGGTTTCCCGGAGGGGTGAACCATAAGTCTGGATGCAGTGCTGCCTGGGACTGCCGTGCACCTTGCTGTATGGGGCCCAGGCAGTATCAGGTATGCTGGATACTTGTGTGTGGTGTTGTTTGCATGGTGTCATATTTGGTGTTTGGGCACCTGTACTTTTGTATGGATTTCAGTCGTGGTGGCTGCGGCAGTTAAGTGTGTTTCTGGTGTTCTTACCTGCTGTATTCAGTCGTCCACTTTTCCCTACAACTAGCCCTGAGGAGACTCTGGTTCATCCATGTCTTGGATGAACCTGGTTGTCTCTTGCCCCTGTCTCCTAACCTCGGGGATATTCAGGGTTCTGAGGTTTCCAGTGTATGGGCCCTCCTCCCTTAAGGGTCGGCACATACAGTTAGGAGAACAGGGCCAGATGTAGGGATGCTATAGAAGGTTACCAGCTCCATTTTCTTGGCAGTCTGGTCTAGCTGCTACCCCTATCCCGGAATCCAGGCTTAGTTGCTACCTTATATTTATGACATTGTACGGTGGGGGGGTTTCCCCACTACCCGCCGTGAAATGTGGTCAATGATTCCTATTCAGAATGGTCCCGGGTTATAAATGGTGTACCCAAAGGTTCAGTGCTGGGTTCTCTATTTAATTTATTTATTAATGATATCGAGGACAGGACTAATAGCACCATTTCTATTTTTGCAGATGACACTAAGCTATGTAGTACTGTACAGTCTATGGAAGATGTCCATAAACTACAATCTGACTTTAATCTGGGCATCAACTTTGCAAAATGAAGTTCAATGTGGATAAATGTAAAGTTATGCATCATGGTAGTAACAATCTCTGTGCTTCATATGTTCTAGGGGATGTAACACTGGGGGAGTCACTTATAGAGAAGAATTTGGGTGTACTTGAAGCTCATAGATTGAATAACATCATACAATGTCAATCAGCTGCTTCTAAGGCCACAGGATATTGTCATGCATTAAACGAGGCATGGACTCGTGGTGCAGGGATGTAATATTACCACTTTACAAAGCGTTGTTGCGGCCTCATCTTGAATATGCAGTTCAGTTCTGGGCACCAGTCCATAAAAAGGACACTCTACAGCTCGAAAAATATACAGAGGAGAGCAACTAAACTGATAAAGGGCATGGAGGGTCTTAATTATGAAAAAATATTAAAAGAATTTAATTTATTTAGTCTTGAGAAATAGTCTTGCATATATTAAAACTTCATATGCAGGCACATATGAACATGGAACCAACACAGATGCCTTCAGCTGCCAATCACGCATGCAGCAGGTCAGCCAGTTTTAAAGGTACAAATCTGATGACAGATGCCCTTTAAAACCCTGGCTATATATGATGAAATGGTTTAGATGATGTTCCAGACTGTACTATAAAAACACTTGGCTAATTTTCATTGATGCCTCATGTTTAGTTTCCAACAAGCTCCAGAAGCATTTACAGCTTGGTGTTTCTGGGAGTTTCTAGCAGGGGCAGACTGGGAGCTTAAAGTGGCTATTTAAAATAGCCAATAACCTAAAAGCGGCCTCATGTTTGTAGGTGGGTCCAAATTGACAGAAGATGGGGCAACACAATAAGGCAGGCCAACCCAAGTAGGCAGGGGCAACTGAAGTAGGCACGTCTGCAAAACCATAGTGCAACACAAAAAAATACCCCAGCAGAACCAAATATCAGAGTGTGGGACAAAATATTGCCACCGTTGCCACTGTTGCCACTGTATCAATGTCTATGAGGACGGTTATACAGTTGAGTTTGGGAGGGCACCTGCGGCCATTCGCCAGGTGCATACTGTAAGTACTGAATGCACCTAGCATTAATTCATTAATATTGAGAGCATCATATCCTTATTTATCTACTGGTGCCCAATCCCATGTGGAGGACTCAGGTGGCCCCCTGGGCATTGACCCACAAGGAAATTTCCCTGTAGGGTCTATGGTCAGTCTGCCCCTGGTTTCTAGTACTATAACAATTGATGATCTCCTTCACTACTGGACTAGTACGGTGGCTGCTGTTTTAGTTTTTGAGATGCTATTGCTGTTTGGCCAGATTCACTACCTATGATTAAAATTTTCAAGAGAAATGTGTCTTTATCTAGAAAGTTCAAAAGCTAAGATATATTTTATAAATGTATTAAAACAAGTTTCAGAATCAACAAACCCATATCAGATATCCTACATAATGTCTGTAAAGTGCAGCAAAATATATCAGTGCTATATAAATGAGTAAAATACATAAATAATAATGGCACTTACCAAATGGGAATTGATATTAAAGATTGTTTAAACATGCAAAGTGGTATCTCCCGAGAAAGAGAACCAACTTGCTCACTGTAATGCCTTGGAAACAGGCATATTCTTTGCATATTCATCCCCCATGTAGCATTGCCAATAAGTCTCCACTAGAGATGGCCTTGCGGTTCGCCCGGTGGTCGCTTCTCGGCGAACTTTGCTCGTTTGCGGTTCGCCTAACATGCAAACATATGGCGATGTCCACCGGTGCCATATTCTTTTGCATTGTGCCAAACTTTGACCCATGACACATCCATCAGGTGGTACAGGACAGCCAATTGAGATGTTTCAGCTCATGGACACATCCCCTACCCTATAAATAAACCCAATCTGGCCACCATTTTATATTCAGTCTTTTTCCAGTGTAGGGAGAAGTTGCTGTGTGGAGCAGGGACAGACTGTTAGAGACACTAAACGCTAGCTAATAGGGCCACAAAAGTCCTTTTAAAGGGGTTGTCCGGGTTCAGAGCTGAACCCAGACATACCCTTATTTTCAGCCAAACAGCCCCCCTGAGGCTAGCCCAAAAAAGCCTTTGCCCGGCAGGGCAAAGGAGAGCATCGGAGCATGAAGTCAGGTGGGTTGCCTGGGTGAAAATGGGGGTATGTCCCCTTTAAGGACTGGTATAGGTGTGCTATCGATAAGTGTGACATATTGAGGGATGTGATATACTTCTAACATGGAAAGTATATTATAGTGCATTTGTATTGTGCAGCAGTTGTGTGCGGTTCTGCTGAGATACCGCAGCTATACAGAGGGACAAACGCTATGGGAACAACTAATTGCAACTGGTGTGATATAGCAGCTGCCCCTCATAAATACTGATTGAGGCAGGGGTGTAATATACAGTTGTGTTCAAAATAATAGCAGTGTGTTTAAAAAAGTGAATAAAGCTCAAGATCCTTCTAATAGCTTTTATTTCCATACACAAATGCATTGGGAACACTACACATTCTATTACAAATCAAAACATGAAGAAAAATATATCAAATTTGTGTTGTTCCTCTAAAATAATTAAAGAAAAGTGAATATTAGACTGTTCAAAAAATAGCAGTACTTGCTTTCTTTACAAATTCAAACATTCACTGAAAAATGTTTGAAGATTTTGCTTTCCTTTGAATCACTTAACTAATATTTAGTTGTATAACCACTGTTTCTGAGAACTGCTGTACATCTGTGTTGCATGGAGTCAACCAACTTCTGGCCCCTGTGAACAGGTATTCCAGCCCAGGATGATTGGACTAGATTCCACAGTTCTTCTCTATTTCTTGGTTTTTCCTCAGAAACTGCATTTTTGATGTCACCCCACAAGTTTTCTATTGGATTAAGATCCTGGACATTTCCTCTTCAGCATAAGGCATACTCTTCATGTATTTTGATGTATTCTAACTGATCCATGATCCCTGGTATGCAATAAATAGGCCCAACACCTTAGTATGAGAAATATCCCCATATCATGATGCTTGTGCCACCATGCTTCACTGTCTTCACGGTGTACTGTGGCTTGAATTCAGTGTTTGGGGGTCAGCTGACAAACTGTCTCCGGCCACTAGATCTTACTTTCAGCTGTCCACAAAATGTCTCTTTAGGCCAGTCAATGTGCTCTTTGGCAAATTGTAACCTCTTCAGCACATGTCTTTTTTTAAATAGTGGGACTTTGCTGGGGCTTCTTGCAGATAGCTTGGCTTCACATAGGCGTCTTCTAATTGTAACAGTACTCACAGATAACTTTAGAACTTCTTTGATCTTCCCAGAGCTGATTGTTGGCTTGCCATTTTGGCTATTAGAGTCCTTGCCATTTTGGCTATTCTTCTATCCATTCGAATGGTAGTTTTTCGCTTTCTTCCACGTCTTTCAGGTTTTGGTTGCCATTTTAAAGCATTTGAGATCATTTTAACTGAGCAGCCTATCATTTTCTGCACCTCTTATAGGTACGCTGTTCTTCTGAACAATGTCTGGAATGACTCACTTTCCTCAGAATTTCAGAGAGAAATGCACTGTAACCAGCATGTACAACATTTGCTGCCTTCCTTCCTTAAATGAGGGCAATAATTGCCACCTGTTTTTCAAAGAATGAATGACCTTACTCATTGAACTCCACACTGCTATTATTTTGAACATACCCCTTTCAATAAGTGATTGAATTACAGAGAATTAGCAGCATGCATGTCATGACTGTTGGGTCTGTTGGGTTTCTATTACTCTACTACACCTGCTAGTAAATTATTTGCCATGTAGAATATATATTATATATAATTTCTACCAAAAATAATGATTGATCAGGTTAGTGATGTCTGACTGCTATTATTTTGAACACAACTGTACCTATAATATATTTTCTATAAAGTGCATTTGTATTGTGCAGCATTTGTGTGCGGTTCTGCTGAGATACCGCAGCTATACAGAGGGACAAACTCTATTGGAACAACTAATTGCAACTGGTGTGATATACCAGTTGCCCGCCAAAAAAACTGATTGAGGCAGGGGTGTTATATACCTATAATATACTTTCTATATAGTGCACTTGTATTGTGCAGCATTTGTGTGCGGTTCTGATGAGATACCCCAGCTATACAGAGGGACAAACGCTATTGGAACAACTAAATGCAACTGGTGTGATATACCAGTTGCCCCCCAAAAAAACGGATTGAGGCAGGGGTGTGATATACAAACCGGATTCCCAAAAAGTTGGGACACTAAACAAATTGTGAATAAAAACTGAATGCAATGATGTGGAGATGGAAAATGTCAATATTTGTTGTGCTTTTTCATAAGTTTAAACAGTTATACTTACTTATTTTAGTTATAATGGGTATTCATTGCCTTTAAGAGCAATGTTGATTTATATTCACTGTTTTGTATGAAGTTTCATGTAGGCCAAAGTAAGTCCATGAGAAGATTACTGTACTGTTCAAAACTAGTGTTATTGTAACAATATATTATACATTTAGAAAGTTAGAAGATACACCGCACCTGCGGATTCTGAGGCTTCATTGTTTTTCCTATCTGAACATGAATTCCACAGTGTGAGAATGGTCTAGATGTTCCTCAAAGTATATATTCATGTATCAAAGTTTGTCCCTCAGCTCTGAGACAAGGCCCCAGATCTCAGAGGTGTAAAGTGTTAAAAATATTAGGCATGTATGAGTTAACCCCTAATGGTATGATGCTTATTACTTATACAACAGTGCCATCTAGATATAAGCGGTTAATACTACATCAGTAGCAAAATTGCATTCTGGGTAGTATTATGACGCCATGTTCCTTATCCATGCACACACCCCTCCAACAATAATTGGAAAGTTCCAAACTCGGAGGGCGTGTTCATCTGATAAGTTTTGGGTTAAGAAACCAGTTACCAGAAAGAAAAAAAAAAAAAGAAAAAAAAGAAACAAACATTTGGATTATAGATCTCTGGAGAATCATTTGGATTATCGGGAAAAACTCTTGAGAGCTGGCTGCCCCAAGACTCTGCACATCACTTGACCCTTGGGTAATGTATATTTTGTTTTATGTAGTATTGATCTAAATTACTTGGCTTGATACTTAGCCAGATAGCTGCTCATTTGCGGACGTGTAACGTTAGTTGCTACATCAGTATTTTCTCTGATTTCAGTTACGATGCATGTAACTGAAACAAGGGGATAATATTGGAGAAACTCTTTGTTGGGAATCTTTGAATTCCCTAGTTTGATATCAAGCCAATAATTTATAAGTTTTGTTGCAATACTACCATTATCTGAAAGATTGGTCATCATTTTTGGGCGGAGCAAGGGCTTGTACCTGTCATCTTCTTGATTGAGTTTTCCGCATAATCCATTGATTGTATATCTCTCACAGATTTAAAGCTGTATTTCATAATATTCTTGTGTTGGTTGAGTAGTGTTTAGTTGGTATCATATAGTGGTGAATTCTGGGTACTGCATATCATTGTATATTACTGAAATTTATGTTGATTCATTTTTGATTGTATTTTAACCTATTGTATAATAAACCATTTATATTTTTGCATAGACGCTTGTACCCTGTTTTACTGATTGCACAAAATAATCAGGTTCTTGATTGAACTCTTTGAGATGTTTATGTCAATCTCACGGGTCAATATAGTTCGCATAATTTTTCTTTTGACCCGATAATTTTTTTAAATATTTATATAAAGCCTTTCCTTAATATACCCAACATATTTTATTTGTAATAGAACGTAGATGACAGATCAAACGTTTAATCCGAGTAAATGTATCATTTTAAAGGAAAAATACGTTGATTCAAATTTTCACAGTGTCAACAAATCCCCAAAAAGTTGGGACAAGTAGCAATAAGAGGCTGGAAAAAGTAAATTTGAGCATAACAAAGAGCTGGTAGACCAATTAACACTAATTAGGTCAATTGGCAACATGATTGGGTATAAAAAGAGCTTCTCAGAGTGGCAGTGTCTCTCAGAAGCCAAGATGGGTAGAGGATCATCAATTCCCACAATGTTGCGCAGAAAGATAGTGGAGCAATATCAGAAAGGTGTTACCCAGCGAAAAATTGCAAAGACTTTGCATCTATCATCATCAACTGTGCATAACATCATCCGAAGATTCAGAGAATCTGGAACAATCTCTGTGCATAAGGGTCAAGGCCATAAAACCATACTGGATGCCCGTGATCTCTGGGCCCTTAAACGACACTGCACCACAAACAGGAATGCTACTGTAAAGGAAATCACAGAATGGGCTCAGGAATACTCCCAGAAACCATTGTCAGTGAACACAATCCACCGTGCCATCCGCCGTTGCCAGCTGAAACTCTACAGTGCAAAGAAGAAGCCATTTCTAAGCAAGATCCACAAGCTCAGGCGTTTTCTCTGGGCCAGGGATCATTTAAAATGGAGTGTGGCAAAATGGAAGACTGTTCTGTGGTCAGACGAGTCACGATTCGAAGTTCTTTTTGGAAATCTGGGACGCCATGTCATCCGGACCAAAGAGGACAAGGACAACCCAAGTTGTTATCAACGCTCAGTTCAGAAGCCTGCATCTCTGATGGTATGGGGTTGCATGAGTGCGTGTGGCATGGGCAGCTTGCATGTCTGGAAAGGCACCATCAATGCAGAAAAATATATTCAAGTTCTAGAACAACATATGCTCCCATCCAGATGTCATCTCTTTCACGGAAGACCCTGCATTTTTCAACAAGATAATGCCAGACCACATTCTGCATCAATCACAACATCATGGCTGCGTAGGAGAAGGATCCGGGTACTGAAATGGCCAGTCTGCAGTCCAGATCTTTCACCTATAGAGAACATTTGGCGCATCATAAAGAGGAAGGTGCAACAAAGAAGGCCCAAGACAATTGAACAGTTAGAGGCCGGTATTAGACAAGAATGGGAGAGCATTCCTATTTCTAAACTTGAGAAACTGGTCTCCTCGGTCCCCAGATGTCTGTTGAGTGTTGTAAGAAGAAGGGGAGATGCCACACAGTGGTGAAAATGGCCATGTCCCAACTTTTTGGGGATTTGTTGACACCATGAAATTCTGATTCAAGATATTTTTCCCTTTTAAAATGGTACATTTTCTCAGTTTAAACTTTTGTTCCGTGATTTATGTTCTATTCTGAATAAAATATTAGAAGTTGGCACCTCCACATCATTGCATTCAGTTTTTATTCACGATTTGTATAGTGTCCCAACTTTTTTGGAATCCGGTTTGTACCTATAATATAATTTCTATATAGTACATTTGTATTGTGCAGCATTTGTGTGCGGTTTTACTGAGATATCGCAGCTTTACACAGGGACAAACGCAATTGGAATAACTAATTGCAACTGGTGTGATATACCTATTGTCCCAAAATAAACTGATTTAAGGGGTTTGATATACCTGCTTCCAGCAAATACTCATTAAGGGGTTCTATATACAGGGCCGGCATCATAACCCGGCATCCCCGGGCTAGTGCTGGGGCCCAATGCTCCTGGGGGGGCCCACTGAGCTGCTATGAGCACTTCCATCAATACAGATGGGAGCTCTCACTGCTGTCATTTCCCTTACGCAGTACCCCCCTGGTGGGCCCTCTGAGCTGCAGAGACTCCGGACACGCCCCCTCTACACAGGACACGCCCCCTCTACACAGGACACACGCTGCCTGAGGAGAGAGACTGGAGGGCTGGAGCTGTGAGTGAGTCTGCACTGTGACTGTCTCTTGTCTGTGGGACAGAAGGGGGGGACTCTCCGATCTGCTGCTGCTTCATTCTATTTAGTTGTATTACTGTTTCATTAAGCAGTTTGCCTCCATGATACCTTCCCCCCCCCCACATCTGCCCCCCCCCCCATATCCTGTCCTATCTCATCCTCATGGGGCCCCTGCTGTCTCCTTTCCTCTCTCATGTATCCAGAGCTCCTGTTTCACCCCCCTATCTCCTGTTGCTGCCCTGCACAGACCTCCTGCCCCTACTTCTTGTATGAATCCCCCTCAGAGCCCCTTCAACCTACTTGCTGTGTCCACCCCTCCTGTCCACCCAGGGCCCTTGTCTCACTCCTCTGCCTCTCATTATGGTGGCATCTGAACAGCATTCACCATAAGGACCTTCTAACGTCACAGGGTCATGTGACTGTGCCCCCCACCCCGTACTGTGCCCACTTATACCCTGCATTGTGCCCTCTTACCACACCCTGTGCAGTGCCCATAGTCATTCCCTGTACTGTGCCCTCTTATACCCTTTTATCCGGTCACTGTATGGTGGTTTTATCATTGTATGGCGGTGTTATCACTATATGGCGGTGGTATCCAATAACTGCATGGCCATAACTGTATCCCCTTCCCTGCCCACGCCATCCTTTTTAGACCTGGCATGAGCGGGAAAAGATACAGATTGCGGTGCTAAGGACCTTTGTGCCACAATCTGAGTCAGAAATACGCCTAAGGCTACTTTCACACCTGCGTTTAGGTGCGGATCCGTCTGGTATCTGCACAGACGGATCCGCACCTATAATGCAAACGCTTACATCCGTTCAGAACGGATACGTTTGCATGATAATGCAAACGGATCCGTTTAGACTTTACATTGAAAGTCAATGGGGGACGGATCCGTTTGAAAATTGAGCCATATTGTGTCAACTTCAAACGGATCCTTTCCCATTGACTTACATTGTAAGTCTGGACGGATCCGTTTGCCTCTGCACGGCCAGGCAGACACCTGAACGCTGCAAGCAGCGTTCGGGTGTCCGCCTGCTGAGCGGAGCGGAGGACAAACACTGCCAGACTGATGCATTCTGAGCGGATCCGCATCCACTCAGAATGCATTAGGGCTGGACGGATCCGTTCGGGGCCGCTTGTGAGAGCCTTCAAACGGAACTCACAAGCGGAGCCCCGAACGCTAGTGTGAAAGTAGCCTAACATAGACGTATTTCTATATAATAAATGACCCCCTAATTGTATTATTATTTGGGGGTAGGGCTAATATCATTATATTATATAGATTCTAGTGTATTATACTGGGCCCTGTATTTCCCAGTAGAAAATGATCCTTGGGAAACACAGTCCTCACCACTGACCACCAGGACCAGGTAGCGCTCTGTCAGTACATGGCGGCCTCCCCTCTCCGCCACGCTGCTCCGCTGTGTACTGGTGCTTATTCTGACACTAGGGCTGGGTTCACATCCCATTTGTGCCATCCATTTAATGTATACCAAAAATATATGCGTTAACAGATGCCTCAGACTGATGCTGCACAGTGGTGTCTGTTCACCATACAATCCTCAGACTGATGCCGTACAGTGGCGTCCGTTCACCATACAGTTCTATTGTAAAAAAACATATACGTTAACGTGTGCATTTTTTACTTGACTCTGCAGGATACAAAAACGTGGAGTGCTGCACATTTGTATACATCAAACCGATAGGAAAAACGTGATGTGAACACACATTGGGGGGGAGGGGGGCGTACTAAAATTTGCTGTGGGGCCCAGTCAGTTCTACCTATATCACTGCACATCTCCTTCTCTCCTCCAGGCCTGGCTCACTGCTGCAGCGGGCCGCCGGAGAGAAGGAGCGCAGGGAGCTGCGGTTAGTGAATGACAGGACTGCCAGCTCCCCTGCTCTCCAGCAATGATAGGTATGTGAGGGGGCCACTGGGGGGTCATTCATTACACTGTGAGGGCCCCTTACACAGTATAATGACTCCCAGTGCCCCCCATTTAGTATAATGATCCCCATTGACCCTCCATTTAGCATAATGACCACCAGAGCCCCCATTAAATATAATAACCCCTCGTGCCCCCTCCATACAGTATAACCCCCAGTGTGGGGGCGATTGGGGGTTATTATTCTGAATGCAGGGCCACAGGTGGTCATAATACAGTGGGGGGGGGGAATTGGGGGTTCATTATACTGTGTGAAGGGCCACTAGTAGTCATTATACTGTGTGAAGGGCCACTAGTAGTCATTATACTGTATAGGGGCCACTGGGGGTCATTATACCGTGTGGGAGCCACAGGGGGACATGTCAATGTAAAAAAATGCCTCATGGGGGCCCACTGGGATTTATCGCCCAAGGGCCCACATGAACCTGGAGCCGGCCCTGTCTATATACCTGCTTCCACAAATACTGCTCTTCTTTAGGGACTTTGTCACAGGGTCATTTTGTAAAATGACAGGCAGAGGAAGAGGCAGACCATTTCACAGGGGTGGTATGGGTCTGGCAGGTGCACCAGGCCAGAGCATAAGTGGGAAGTTGGAGAAGGTGCGTGCGATTAAATCAAAGGACGCACCATAGTTAGTTGAGTGGCTCACTCAGCCTTCCACTTCTGCACCCTCCTCATCCTCAGTATCAGCGCCCTCCTCACTCTCTGCTGTGTGCACTCCCAAAGACACCAACACCACCACCACCATAGCCCCTCCACTCGAGTTAGAGGAATTATTCTCCCATCCATTCCCAGATCTTACCGATGCACAGCCATTCTTGGCATCGGATGAGGAAGAGGCGGTAGCAACGGATGCCACCCAGCGGTCTGACGACAGTACCCAAGGAGGGTGGTCCCCCGCTGTTGGTGCCTACTCCGAGATCTCTAATGTCAGTGGTGGTGAAGGTGACGATGATGACGTGTTGATGGACGTCACGTGGGTGCCCACAAGAGAGGAAGAGGGGAGTTCAGAAGGAGAGACAGAGCAGCAGATGGGGAGGAGGAGGAGAGAAGCAGGCAGAACTCTCAGTGCACAGGAGGCAAAAAGCAGACTGCAAATGTATTTGGAGCGAGCCATCCACCATGCACAGTCACATCTGGCACTCCCAGGACGCCGGCACATGGCTCCACAGTGTGAGCTTTTTTTAACATGTCAGCTGCTTACAATAGTGTTGACATCTGCAGCCTGTGCTGTCGCGGTAAGCCCAACACTCACCTAGGGACGACTGCCTTTAGAAGGCACCTGGCATCCCATCACCGAGCCCAGTGGGAGCAACACCGTCAGAACCCACAAAACCACACTTCTGGCGCTCCACGTCCTCCTTCTCCTTCTCCTCTCTCCTCCCATTTGTCCTCCACTCCACCTTCCACTGTGCCATCGTCGCGTTCATCCGGCAAAAGGCAGGCTTCTGTGGCCCAAATGTTCGAATGTAAAAAGTTGATGATGCCGGATAACCCTCTTGCCCAACGGCTGACCGCTAGCTTGTCAAAACTGCTAGCCCGACAACTACTGCCATATAAACTGGTGGATTTGGAGGCCTTTAGAAAATTTGTGGCCATTGGCACACGGCAATGGAAGGTACCCGGAAGGAAATATTTCTCCCAGAGGGGAATCCGTGTGGATTTGGTGTTACCCCAAGCTCCCCAGAACCTATTTGATGTGCCAGGTGAGACGTTGCCATGCTGTGCTGCGGCTGTTGTGCCTGGAAGCCAAGGGCCACACCTGTTCTGTACTGATTTCAGCTCTGCGGTCACAGGCCGATTAGTGGCTAACCCCGCTCAATTTGACAGTTGGTAAAGTGGTGTGCGACAACAGTGCCAACCTGTTGAGCGCACTGAAAACAGGGCAAAATGAGACATGTCCTGAACTTAGTCGGCAGCGATTCTTTGCCAAATACCCCGGGTCCAGGATGTCTTGCGGCAGGCCAGGAAAATCTCTGGCTATTTTAGAACATCTTACATGGCCATGGCTCGCCTTGCTGACGTTCAGTGGTGACACAAATTGCCCGTCGGACATCTGATTTGCGACTGCCCAACGGGCTGGAACTCCACCTTGTATATGCTTGATAGGCTGTTCCAGCAAAAACGTGCTGCTAAAGACTACCTGTACGAACTCTGCGGCAGAACAGGTTCTGGGGAGCTTGGTTTCTTTTCACCACGCCAGTGGCTGCCCCAGCGCGATGCATGCAGACTTCTGTGGCCATTTGATGAGATCACCAAATTGTTTAGATGCAGCCAGGGCACCATCAGTGACATCGTACCTTATGCCTTCGTTGTGGAGCGTGCATTGCGTTGTGTCATTGTTCAAGCCGTTGAGGATCAGGCACAGTAACATGAGGAAGTCGCAATGCTGAATGAATTCCCAGGGGGGCTACTCCATCTGAGACAAGTCAGCAGGAGTCTGAAGAGGAGTCTGAGGAGGATGGTACCTGGGGGGAGGAGAAGGAGAAGCAAGAAGAGCAAGCTTTAAACTTTTCTGGGGTCCCTGGTGTTTTCCGTGGATGGGGGGAGGAGACCGAGGACGACATTCTCCAGGGTGATGAGCAGGAGCCAGGCCGCTCCATTGCTTCCAATTTAGTGCAAATGGGGGCTTTCATGCTCCAGTATTTGAAGAGGGACCCCCGTATAAAAAGCATAAAGGGCAAGGAACAGTACTGGGTGGCCACGTACTTCGACACCCGGTACAAACAAAAAATGGCAGACATGTTACCAGCATCAAAGAGGACTGTCAGAATGCAGAACTTCCAGGCCTTGCTTCGAGAGATGCTGCATTCTGCTGTTGTGTGCGCTGGCAGAGGAATTTCCACCCACAGAGAAACAGTTGCAGCTACCAATCCCACAGCGCTTGCAAGAAGAGGGCGGTTTGAAGATGTGTTGGTTACTTTGGATATGAGATCATTCTTGCAGCCAACCCATCGACAGCCGCCCTCCATGATCCAGCTTTAGGGAACGCCTACACTGACAAGTGTTTTACTACATTGGGTTAACAGCCGATGTGGACGCTCTGAGAAGCGAGGAACCCCTTAACTACTTGGTGTGCAGGCTTGACCTGTGGAACTCTTGGCTTTCCCCTCGTCGAGTGTCCTGTCCGAAAGGATGTTCAGCGCAGCAGGGAATTCGTGACCGATAAGCGCACTCGCCTAGCTCACAACATTGTAAACTACCTCACATTTCTAAAAATGAATGAGGCATGGATCTCAGAGGAATTCAACACCTGTGACTACCACGTTTAATTGAATTTCCTCATGCCAACCCACACATATTCGGCACCACCCAGAACAAATAATGGTCCCTATGTAAATACTTCAGTTCTTTTTATACCGGACATGCGCAGTTAGCCCTACGCAGGGCCATCTCCCTTCTGGTCAGCACTATACTCGAGGTATGTACATTACATCAAGGCTCTTATATCATATGTTGCATGTTAGTCTTTATGTTACTGCGATCCTGCCCTGTAGCACTTCCCCCTGTTGGTGCATTTAACTATGTTCTACTGGGTTTATGTGACGAGTATGTATTCTATAATATACTAGGCTTTATTGTCTACATAATGTCTTAAGTGACTTTGCAGGATCTATTTACTATTGTGTTCATTATCCCTAGGCTGTTGTCCATAGCCTTCATCTATATGCAGAGGACTCTTATGTATATCATTTTAACATTTAATTTGTTTGTTTCTGTTTAGTTTTTTTCTGGTCGTGAACAAGGTCCGGGAGAGACAGAACAGTTGGCCCAATAAATCTGAAAACCATTGGTGGCTTGAATAAACACTCAAATTTCATCTTCCAAATTACTTAAGAGTGCCGTGAATTTATTCCTATAAATACTGGGATATCATCCCATTTTTCAGTTTTTGGGCGATTACCTTGGGTAGGGTATGATTTTTGCGGGACGAGATGACGGTTTTATTGGCACTATTTTGGGGTGCATGTGACTTTTTGATCGCTTGCTATTACACTTTTTGTGATGTAAGGTGACAAAAAATGTTTTTTTTAGCACAGTTTTTATTTAAAAATTTTTATGGTGTTCATCTGAGGGTTTAGGTCATGTGATATTTTTATAGAGCTGGTTGATACATACACAGCGATACCAAATATGTATTTTTTTATTTATGTAAGTTTTACACAATAACAGCTTTTTTAAAACAAAAAAAATTATGTTTTAGTGTCTCCATATTCTGAGCCATAGTTTTTTTTATTTTTTGGGAGATTGTCTCATGTAGGGACTCATTTTTTGCGGGATGAGGTGATGGTTAAATTGGTACTATTTTGGTGGGCAAACACCTTTTTGATCGCTTGCTGTTGTACTTCTTGTGATGTAAGGTGACAGAAAAAGGGTTTATTTTGCACAGTCGTTATTTTTTACTTTTTACGGTGTTCATCTGAGGGGTTAGGTCATGTGATATGTTTATAGAGCCGGTCGATACGGACGCGGCGATACCAAATATGTATACTTTTTTACCAATTTTTTTAACTTTATTTGGGGAAAATTATGTTTTGTTTATTTTTACTTGAAACTTTTAATTTTTTGGGGGGGGAAACTTTAGTTTTTCAACTTTTTCTTCACTTAATTTTTTGTCCCACTTTGGGACTTGAACTTTTGAGGGTCTAATCCTTTAGAATGCATTCCAATACTTCTGTAAGATCCAGGGGGCTAGATCTCACAGGCTCTTCACAGGAAGACAGAGCGATGCCTTCCTTAGACATCGCACTGTCTTCCATGCCATCTGGTACCCCCCACAGCCACATGGGGACCCGATGGCATCGCCGTCGCCTGCCGGATAAGGTAAAAGCCGCCCCCCGGCTTTGTGACAGGATGCCCGCTGAATGATTTCAGCAGACATCCTGTCACAATTAACCCCCGCCGCGCCGCAATGTAAATTTAAACTTCGGACGTACCGGTACGCCCTGGGTCCTTAAGGACTCGGGGAAAAAGGGCGTACCGGTACGCCCTAAGTTCTTAAGGGGTTAAAGTGAATAGGGATTGCCGCGAACTTGCGATTCACAAACATTTGATCGCGTTCGCGAATGTTCCTCTATCATTGTTCTCCACACCATTGACTACTTCCAGTAAGTCTCCATACAGGACTGGTCTCTTTGAGGAGATGCAGCACCCTGCTTAAGCAGCTTCCAATGCATCGCATTGGGCCAGATAGAATTTTACTGTGTACTGATGAGGCAGAAGCACCCAGAAAAAGCTGTCTTTGAATGGCTATCTGGCCTGGCTATATTTCTTTTGTCAAGTGGCGTAGCGTAGGTTGCCAGCACCCGGGGCAAGCCAAGTATTGCGCCCCCAACCTGTGACTACGCCCCTTTTTACAAATAATGCAGTAGATGTCAACTGCAGTCCTATGTAACACTTAAGATAACACAGCGATAACTCTGAGTACAGATAATGTGTTAGATGGGTGTGAGGCCCCAGAATTCAGAACACACACAGTGTGACCTGAAGTCTGGGGCCAGGCTTCGGCAGTGTGGCTCAAATTCTATATCCACCCTCCTCCAAACAGATATTTGGATGGACATAACATACAGGAGAATACCGCACCATACCTGTTACATCCAGTGACCTCTCCTGTGATGTAGACTTTTCTCAGCATCTTCATTCGGAGATAGGACCGTCATGATAACTTCTTTCAGCCGCGTCTCATCTCTGTAGAGTTTCACAGATTTTTTTTTAGATTCCTCACTTTACTATCATCCTCAGATAACAGACCTCCCCTCCCCCGTAGTGCCCATAACTATAATGCCCTCTGTATAATTATAATATATACTGGCCCCTCTGTATTATTATTATTATTTCCTCCTCTGTATTAATATTATAAATATTATAATGGCCCCCTCTGTAGTATTATAGTAATAATTATGTCCCCCCTTCAGCCCCTTCAGCATACAGTCCCATATAAGATACAACCTTCCCCCTGCCTTCAGCCCCTCCAGTATACAGTCTCATGTAAAATACATCACTCCCCGCCTTCAGCCCCTCTAACATACAGTCCTATGTAAATAATATCACACTCCCTCTCTTTGCTGTCTGCCTTCAGCCCCTCCAGCATACAGTCCCATGTAAGATACATCACACCCCTGCCTTCCAGCCCTTCTTGCACAGTCCCATGTTAAATGCTCACTCGTCCTGCTTTCAGCCCCTCCAGCATACAGTCCTATGTAAAATACATCACTCCCCCTGCCTTTACCCCCTCCAACAAACTTGAGAAGGTCCTGGTAGTACCAGGGGATATCCCAGTTGTAGGGATGGGAGCTATACCCACTTGTCCCAACCCAGCCTCCTCCAGAAAGAAACGGTACATGGACCGGCCCGCCGAGCCATCATCCTTCACTGTCAGAGTCCTGCGGACACTGTCGCACACAAAGACCCACCCTTGCAGAGCTCTTTGTACATTAACATCCATTTTGGAGTCCCAGATGAAGCGGAAGACAGTCCTCGTAATGGCCTGCAGCTCGTTAATGTGAGAAGGCCAGGCTTGTGCCGTGTACTGAAGAACCGGCAGGATCTCGTTCCGCAGCACAAGAGTCTTCCCTTCGATGGCGAGTTGTCTGAGGCCCCACAGTCCGATCTTTTGATTGACTTTTGCCAAACGATCTTGCCAGGACTTCAGGGCTGCTCCTTCCTTCCTGAACCAGACTCCCAGGATCTTGATGATCTCTGGCTGGGTGGAGAAGGGGAAGGGGGTAGAGGAAGTCAGAGCCTGCTCAATACCAGAATTAACAAAGCAAGTGTGAAAGTAGCCCTAGTTTACTGCAGTTAACTTATTCTAATCCTGCCTGTAATGATATAATCGCTGTGTACAGATAAGATAGGATTCACTATTCACAATACGGGATTGTCAAATCTTATCTATTCTTTCCTTGTACAGCTCACAGAGCATGCCTAGAAAACTCTCCCATAGAAGCCAATGCGGTCCCCTCCTGTCCATTGTGTCTATGGCCCATGGGGCTGCCATAATGCAATTTTTAATGCTGCCAAGTACAGCTCAGGCAAAATGGACCCCCCTATAAAAATGTCCAGGAAATTAAATTTAAAAAAATTCACAAACAGAAAATAAAAACATATTACAAAAAAATATGTTACTATCTGGTTTTAATTGGCAGATAACATTTATGGTGACACATTTTCTTTAAAGGGGTTCTGCAGTTTTTTTTAAACTGATACTGCTACTGCCAACGCTGCTGCCTTCTCAAATTGCTGATTGGCAGGGGTCCCGGGTGTCAGCCCCCGCCGATCAGATTCTGAAGAGCATAGATCATCAGTTTAAAAAAACTGCAGAACCCCTTTAACTTAATTGACTCAGATTTGAACATAGCAAAGCCAACATCTGCATGGAATTTGTAATTGTATGATCTCCTCCAGTGTTTGCTTTTTCTTTGAGTTCTTCAGATTCCTCCAACACTTCACAAACATACACATAGGTTAATTGCATTCCCTAGACAAAGGCCCCAGTGAGTATGGGAAATAAGACAATTAGTTTGTGAGTAACACTAGGGCCAGAGAATGAAGGAAAAGGATATATTTAGTGTAGAGCACTGGGAAAACGTTAGTGTTTCTAAATAATGGGAAACAAACCAATATATACGTACGGTATGTAGTGTAATGCATTTGGAAAGTCTTCAGATCCTTTCACATTTTTAACATTTTATGTTGCGGCCTTGTGCTAAAAATAAAAAAGTAGATTTTTTTTCTGTCATTCATACAATACCACATATTGACAAAATGAAAACAGAATATTTAAAATCATTGCTAATTTATTAAAAAGGAAAAAAAAATGGTATTGATGTCAGTATTCTGACCCTTTATTCAGGACTTAGTTGAAGCACCTTTGGCAGACATTACAGCCTCATGATGCCACAAGGTTTGCACATCTGGATTTTCTGCCATTTTTTTCTGCAGATCCTCTCAAGCTCTGTCAGGTTGACCATTGGATAATTTTTACAGGTCTCTCCAGAAATATTCAGTGGGGTTAGAATCAGGGATCTGGCTGGACCACTCAATGGCATTTACGGTGTTGTCCTTAAGCTACTCGTTTGCTGCCTTGTCTGTGTGCTTAGGGTCATTGTCTTGATGGAAGGTAAATTGTTGACCCAGTCTGAGATCCAGAGAGTACTGGATCAGTTTTTCATTAACCCTTTCATGACCAAGGGTCATTGATGCCCCAGTGTCCAGGTCAAAATTTACAAATCCGACATGCGTCACTTTATGTGGTAATATCTTTGGAACACTTTTATTTATTCATGCCATTCTGAGACTGTTTTCTCATGACACATTGTACTTCATTATAGTCATGAATTTGAGTCAATATATTTGACCTTTATTTATGAAAAAATCCCAAATTTGCATAAAAATGTGAAAAATTCACAATTTTCTAAATTTCTATTTCTTTGCTTCTAAAACCGAAAGTCATACCTAATAAAATATTTATTACTTAACATTCCCCATATGTATACTTTATGTTGGCATCATTCTGGAAATGTCATTTTATTTTTTTAGGATGTTATAAGGCTTAGAAGTTTAGAAGCAATTCTTAAAAAAAAAAAAAAAAAAGCCAAAACCCACTTTTTAAGGACCAGTTCAGGTCTAAAGTCACTTTGTGGGGCTTACACAGTGGAAACCCCCCATAAATGACCCCATTGTAGAAACTACACCCCTTAAGTTACTCTGCTTAAGGAACTGCAGAGAGATGTGGGTGTTCCACAAGAATTAAAGGAAAATGGAGATTAAATTTCAAAATTTTGGAAGATTTTCCATTTTATTAAAAAAAATTCTTTAACACATTGAGGATTAACAGCCAAACAAAACTCAACATTTATTACCCTGATTCCGCAGTTTACAGAAACACCCCATATGCGGTGACTGTTTTATTGGTACCATTTTGTTTGATATATACCTTTTTGATCGCTTGGTGTTGCACTTTTTGTGATGTAAGGTGACAAAAATTGCTTCTTTTTACAGTTTTATTTTTTATGGTGTTTATCTGACGGGGTCTATCATGTGATACATTTATAGAGACGGTTGTTACGGACACGGTGATACCTAATATGTGTATTTTTTTATTTATAGGAAAAGGCAATTTATTTTTTCAATTTACATATTTATTTATTTATTTTTACTTTTATTATTTTCACTTTTTGTTTTTTATCAAGTCCCTTTAAGATCCAGTGGGGCTGATGGCTGTACTATACTTTGCAATGCTCTTGCATTGCAAAGTATAATACTATCAGATGTCCTGTAGGTGGCAACAGCGGACGCTTTGCAAAGCGTCCGGTTGCCATGGCAACCATCGGGCGCTGCCATCGCAGCGCAGCAGCCTCGATGGTTGAGAGAGGGAGCCCCCTCCCTCTATTAACCCCATGGATGCCTCTGCCGCGGCATCTAAGGGGTTACAGCAGAGTGTCAGCAAAGAGCTGACACTCGCTGCTGATGGCGGCAGCTCAGGAATGGAGCTGCCGCCATCAAACACAGCAGGGGGACCGCACCGCAAGGGGGCAAAGGGGGCAGCGCTGGAAAGGGGAGGGGGAAGGTACGGCCAGCATTGAGGGGCAGGAGCAAATGGGGGCAGGATGAATGTATGGGGGCGGGGAGGGGGCGGACCGCATCAGGGGCAGGCTCCATATTCATTATGGATGGTGGCGGGGGGAACTGCATCAGGGGCAGGCGAGGACAGGAGGCACACAATAAGGGGGCACAGATCGGGGGGCACGAGGACACATTGCCTGATTTCAGGCTCTGATCTGCAGAGAGCAGATCAGAGCCTGGAACAGGCATTTTTTCACTGCCGTGATCCGATTGGTTAGTCTGCACAGACTATCCAATGGGATCGATTGTCGGCAAGGGACCACTCTGATTGGTCCCTTGCCGGCATTACTGCACTGTATGCTGTCCGTGACAGCAGCAGTGCAGGGGCAGAAGCTTTAATCCAAGCTCTTTGCAGCGCTTGGATTAAAGAGCTGGCTTGACGTTTATACACGTGCTAGCTGCACGGGGCATGTGCAAATATAACGTATATAAATGGATTGCAGTCAGGAAGGGGTTAAGAATACCTCTGTACTTTGCTCCATTCAGCTTTACCTCAACTCTGACCAGTCTCCTTGTACTAGCAACTAAAAAACTCCCCCTCAACAGCATGATGCTTCCACCATCATGCTTCACTGTAGGGATAGTATTGAGCAGTGCCTGGTTTCCTCCAAACATGATGCTTAGAATCAAGGCCAAAAAGTTATATTTTGGTTTCATCAGACCAGAGCATCTTGTTTCTCACAGTGTAAGATTCCTTTAGATGCTTTATTGCAAACCTTCATGAGTATTTTACTGAGTAGAGGCTTTTTTCTGGCCACTTTGCCATAAAGCCCAGATTGGTGGAGTGCTGCAGTGATGGTTGACCTTCTATAAGTTTCTCCTATCTGCACATAGGATCTTTGGAGCACAGCCAGAATGACCATTAGGTTCAAGGTCACCTCTACTGGTGGTGTGTCTTTCCAAATCAACTGAATATACCACAAGTAAAAACATAGAAACATATCCAAGATGATGAAGAGAAATTGGAGGCCCCCTGAGCTAAATTTCAAATTTCATAGCAAATGGTCTGAATACTTATCTCCAAGCAAAATTTAAGTTTTTCCTTTTTAATAAATTTACAAACATTTCTAACTTTCTTATTATGGGGTATTCCATCCAGTTGGGGGGAACTTGATTTTCTTTTTTATTTTAGCACAATGCTGCAGCCCATGAAGGACAGTTTACACTCAGCAGTGTGTTCGGTGACGTCACTGGTTCTGATGGGCGAAAGCCTCTGCCTAGCAGCTCTATGGAGAGCCCGGTTCATCACCAGAACTACAGAAAATGCCTTTGCCCTGCGTGATTTAGCGCAGGGCAAAGGAGAGCATAAGAGCATGAACTGCTCCGATGCTCAAGTCAAGGGGGCTGCCTGGGTGAAAATGGGCATATGTCCGCGTTCAGCTCTGAACCCGAACAACCCCTTTAATATGATGGACACAGACAATATCCTTGTGTGATAGTTATTTAAAGGATTGTGGGGGACATTTACTAAGACTGATGATTTAGACGCTGGTCTTAGTCCCTGTCCGCTGCAGCTTGATATGCCTAACTTATGTAGAGACACTGGTCTCTACAAAACTTAGATGCATGATCCAGAGGCAGTTCAACAAGAATAAATCTATGCCAGCTCCATTACTGGCATAGATTTAAGTCATTTTCTATACCAAAAACAGGCAAAAATGATGAATGAGGTAGTCCTGCTGGCCCGCCCTCTTCCTCACATACTTCACACCCCTTTTTCTCAGAACTTGAGAAAAGAGGTGTTAGTAGCGTACACGGGGAAAAAGGTGCCGATTCGTAAAAATATGTAAAAATACACCAAAAAGTGGTGGATATTTTTCATAAATGACCCCTTGTGCTTCTAAAATTTAAAGTGAGGTAACTACTCCCACTAAGTTATGCAGAAAACATCTAAATATTCAAATGTTAATCCGTACAGAAGGGAATCATTTCATGGGAGAAAAGCAGACATTTTACATACATGATTAGTGGTCCTTTTTAATGAGCAGTCTCTGTTCAAGAAGTAAAGGTTAACTTCCTTATCTGTACACCAAAAACAACCATGATTCCAATAATAGACTTAAATAGAATTGTAATAACTTAATGATGTGAATTTTACTGGTTGCTGTCTATCTATTATTAACTGAGCATGAACAAATAAAAATGTAATCATTAATCATTGTCATAGTTCACGCTGAGGCCGCTAGTATCACAAGAGAATTTCATTGAATTGTCCACCATATTAATACATGCAAAATGTATATCACTATGAGTTTACGTTAAATGATGAATACAGATTCTCCGGAAATGTATTACTCAAGTTCATTTTGCAACTGTTTCTCTTATACTGAAGAAGTGACTACAATGCTATAAAATTGATGTCAAACTGGATGTTGACATCGAGGGGGCCCAGAAGAGCATTGCAGGCCCAGAGGTGAAAGAGCGGGGACATTGGGAAGCAGGTTAGTCATGTTTCCTCTACGCGTCTGGCTAGGTGGCTAAGTTGTCAAACACCACCAACATTCTTTCATAACCCTTTTAGGGACAAAGTCATTGTTTGGTTTGCACTTTCATTTTTTCCTCCCCACTTTCACATAGCCATATGAGGGACAAGTTGTATTTTTTAATTACACCATTTAGCATATCTCGTATTAGAAAAATTTACAGCAAGGCTTTTTTGGTTCTAAGATTACGTCGTTCAGTGTCCTTTAAATTACATAAAGTCCTTATTCCATGTGTCAGTACAATTACAGTGATACCATTTTTTATTTTGTTTTACTACTTTTAAAAAATAAAAACCTTTGAAAAAAATTGTGGATTTCTATCTTTTTTCTCATTTTCCTCATTGACTGACAAAGATTAGCGCACCTGATCTGGCCCTTTAAGAACGAGAGGGAGCATGCACACCTTACAGGCAGAGATGGAGAATCTTTGCTGACAAGCAGGCCTGCATGGAATAGCAGAGCTGGGATGGGAACAAGAGGCTTGTCCAGACTGCAGGGTAGGCTTAACACAGCGGCATATCGCAGCCGCTGCTGCAACAAAGCTCAATCTGTGATGCCACCTAAATGATGGAAAATACATAATCACCATACAAATTAAATCATAATCAGCTTTAATCCCTTAAAGGGGATTCGCAGGAGTAAAAAAAAATTATCAGGATAGGTCATCAACATCAGATTAGTGGGGGTCCGACTCCAAACACCCTCACTAATTAACTATTTGAAGAGGCTGTGGCATTTCGATGAGCACTGTGGCCTCCTCACAGCATAGAAAGTACAGTGCCTTCCATTATGAAGTGGCTGTGCTTAGTATTGCAGTCCATGACATCTCCGGCAACACTGCTAGGGTGAAAATATAAACAAAAATCCCTTGCCCTGTGCGATACAGAGCAGGGCATAGGAAAGCATCAGAGCATGAAATCCTTCGATGCTCATGTGAGAGGGGCCGGAGGGGTAAAAATGGGTATATGTCTGGGTTCAGCTCTGAAACCGGACAACCACTTTAACCCTACAGACTACATCATTTATTACTATGCACTGGAGCACTGGCTGTTGCGATGTGAAGAAAGAATAAAGATGGCTTTATTCACAGTTAGAGATGTGACAATATTTCAAATATTTCCTTCAATATTAATAAAAAAAAAATGCAAATCACTTTATTCAGATCTGGCTACTCTGGACATCTCTGTCAATGTGAGAATATTCTCCATTGACACTCCAAAATGCCAAGAAGGTAATCGATTTAATCTTTTCTATTTACCTGCATGTGCTCCTGGAGAATCACTCCATAAGGCCTCATGCACATGGCCATTGTGCGGCCATTCTCTGCATTGGGGACTGCAACGCACGGGTAACATCCGCGCGGCGGCCAGGACGGCTCGAGACCTATTCAATTTGAATGGGTCTGTGATTTGTCCACACGGTAAAAAAATAGAACATGTTCTACTTTTTTGTTGTGCGGAGGCACAGACAGAAACACCACGGAAGCACTCCGTAGTGCTTCCAATCTATGCTTCCGTTCCACACCGCACCGCATCTCCTGGATTGAGGATCCATTCAATACGGCCTCGAGCAGGTAATGGCCTTGTGCATGAGGTCTAACCTGTATGTCATCAATTACGAACAGAGGAAAATTGCTATAGGAAGCATGGCATTGATAAGTTTGAGGCCAATTATTGGTCGAATTTGTGAGAGGAGCCCCGCACATTAAAACCCCTCTGGTTCCCCCACTCACCCTTCGGGACGATTGAGTCACCTGGAGCTTCGTTCAGGCTTCCAGCTTCCGACCTGTGACGTAATTCGGCTGCTGCTGTTCGGCCTCGGCTGCCTTCAGTATTGATCGGCCGTTTGCGTTCCTCTCCTTGTGGAGGGAGATTCGTTTCAGGGCTTGTGAGTATGCCTTTGAACTTGGTCGTTTGCAGTTTCCATGCAATGCTTCGTTTTGTTCAGGCTGCACAGCCCTGCCTACCCTTGATGCAGATCACCAGCTAAAAAAAAAAAAAAAGTGTGTTTGAATGTTGTTTGCGCTTGCTGTCTTGCGAGGGGTATTGCACTTTTCCATGGTTGGTGCATGTCGGTGCCGTTGTTCGTGGATGGTGGTCGTGTTACATGTGCAGGTATGGGGTTTCCTGGGTGGCTGCATATGTGCAGGCTTCGCTGGTCGTATCAAGGGGATTGCAGAACGGTATGGGTGTCAGTATGTCGGGCGTTTTGGACTGTTGGTGTGTGTCTGAGTGTCCATGATTCAGCTGGCATGGAAGTCCGAGGTTGCGGGGATGCTTGTGCGTTCACATTGACGTTTTCATTTATCGCAGGTCTGCGTGTGCGTGTGAATCCCCGTAGGAATTTTTGCTGCTTATTCGTTTTCAGGTGCGTGGAACTCTGTCAAGGGTATCCTCGTATTTTTTCAGTTCATTACGTTATCACGTCGCAGTGCATTACACCTCGCTACTTCACATACACTAGATCATAGGTATTGGTGCTGCGGGGGATGAGTAGTGGTTTTTCACCAAGCACATGGTTAGCAGCCGCATTGCATATACATAGTCTCTACCCTTACTGGGGAAGGGGGAAGTCTGAGTGCTGTTAGGTTTATTGGTCACCATTGTCCTCGAGTTCCCCCCTCATATGTCACACGTTGTCTTGCCACTCTCCGCATTACTGGCCGTCGGACGGACTTTGTTCTGCTCCTAGTCATTTACCCGCAGAGTCTCAAGTGCCGCCACATGCATACGGTGTAATTTTATGGGTACTTTATTGTACATTTGCCCCCTCTTACACATGTAGCATTGCACGCAGAGACCTCAGTGTGACATCCCTGCTTGTTCCAGGCCTCGGTTAGTTAGCCTACAACCGTCATGGGCCTCATTCTGCCCCACGTCTGTGTGTTTCCATTATGTTGTTCACAGTATTTGTGTTGTCTGGCTTGTCGGGTGTTTGGTGGTGGATCAGAGCATGTTGGATTTTCCGCTTGTTACATTTTCACATTCACAGGATGTCTCTGGCTTCGGATTTAGATGAGTTGGTCTCCGTTCCGCCTTCCCGTACCAGGGACTCTGAAGACAGCAGTACTCCGCCCTACGAGCATGGACCATCCCCCGTCTGATGGCTGAATTACGGCATCACGGGATTTCGTTTTCGGCGACTGCACGCAAAGCTGAACTGTTTCGATTATTGTTGATTCAATACGAAGAGTGGTGGCAGCAAATTAAGTTGATTTTCCAGTGCAAAATCAATAATTTTATTTTACTGATTGTATCATGTATGGGCACACCAACCAATCTTAAACGTCTACTGCGCTCACAGTGGATATGCCTCCAGAAGTCTCTAGTGGACGAGACCTGTACGGCAACTGTGGCATAGTAAGACAGGATTGGCTGGTGGTTGTCACAGATATACAACAGCTCAGGCAAATAGAAGCGGATGCATTACCTGTGCATCGGCTCGACCACACCTTGGGACAGTGCCCCTTAACCTCCCTGCCGATCACTGTAACTGTTTTCTCAGTCTTTATGCAAACTCCACTTCAAATGAGACGCAGTGTGAGATGTGGAAAAGGCCTGATATCCCTGCCCTCGAAACTGGTGTGACCATATACAAGGGAAATTACTAGTGTTGATTGAGCACCAAAGTGCTCGGGTGCTCTGGCCGAACACATCGGGATGCTCGGATGCTCTACCAAGCATTAAACCATGTCAATGGGAGAACCCAAGCATTTAACCAGGCACCCCCTGCTCTGCAGATGAGAGGGTGTCTGGTTTACAGATAAAGGTTAGAAATTGATGGAAACACCACCAAAACGGTTTGGAAACAACATGGGGAGGACATCTGGATGCATCTTAGACTCCAATTACTGTACCTATGACATACAACAGGCAACCACACAAAAGCTATATACCAAAAGCCAGGTATGTGCAAGCCAACAATCTATCCATGAGACAGATACAGTCAGCATACCTTACAATGGCAGCCTTGTGCACTGTGAGACACTCAAAATCAGCTCTCATCTGACTGAGAGCCAGTAAGACTCAAAGTTGCTTCATAACTGTTGGGTGGCTTGGGTGGACCTGTGCACCTAAATCATTATCATTAGAGTAACAAAAAGTTCTCTGATTGTTCTAACATAATATTAAATAACCTTTCTATACAGTTATGTCATGTAAACTCATTTTTATAAACATGGGCATATGAAAAAGACATGCAAATGAGCAGAATCTGCCTTGTTTTTCAGCTGAAAACCATTTACATGGAAAATTTGCGATAAAAATTAATGATTACAATATTTGCAATCTACACTACTTATGAACAGCGCCATCTATTGGATTCAAAGTCTTGTCATAAGACTATGAAACCAATAAGGCTACTTTCACACTAGCGGCAGAGGACTCCAGCAGGCTGTTCCGGCAGGTTAAGCATGCAGTATGTTTAGTCCAGCCGCCTCTCGCCATGTGCTGCCATACCGCCGCTGGAACTCCGCCCCAATTATAGTCAATGGAGACGGAGCGGCATTCCGGGGGCACACGTGAACTAGTGGCAGGACGGATCCGACAGGCTGTTTACCTGCTGGAACAGCCTGCCAGAGTCCCCTGCCGCTAATGTGAAAGTACCAAGTACTTTCTTGGTACCTTGGTAATATGTCCAGTTCCCTATATTGTAATCATGTTGCTGGTATCATGCAAGAAATATCGGCTTTATTTTGCTGCGACTTCATATCACAGCGTTGTCACGGACGTCTCTATTTAGGGATGTACTGTGAGGTTACTTCCTGTTGACATAGTCTCCAGGGTAACCGCTATCTCCCTCCGCCTCCGGATCTGATTGGCCGCCGCAATCATGTGGCACATGCAGCGGCGTGTTGTGCGTCGAGGCGCATGCGCGTGACGTCACACGCCGACGCAGGTGCTGACAGGGCGGTCTCCCAGCAAGAGGCGCGCTGGCGATGTATTTAAACTTCACCAAGGTATGTGTCAGGGTGGCTGGTATAGGTTGAGGAACCCCCTTAATGACAGGGACACCACCATACTGAGGACCACCATATCCTCCCACACTGAAAAGCGGAGAAGTATCTATTCCTCTGCAGCATGGCGATCCAGCACCACGGATGCCTGCCCCTAGACTCTGAACTTGATTATTTTTTGAGTCTAGTGTTCCAAGCTACCGCTTAACCGCAGTGTATACTAAACTGTTACCTGCGGTCATAGAGCGGTTTTCTGCCTTTTTGTCTCTACTTGTTCTAAATCCCCCTGAGGAGTCGACACGACAGAAACGTGCCACGTCGGGAGGCTTGTAGTCACTATAGTATTTATTTTTGTTCTGCTTTGTATTCTAGGGTTCAGGTCCTAACTAGGGACAGGCATCCGGACGGGGTCGCCCTTCTCAGGGCGAGTGCTCTGTATAGACAGGCGCGGCAGTAACATATTTTTTACTTGCTCTACCAGAAGTGGGGTACTTATTTTTGAACCTCAATATATGTTGTTTGTGTGTGTTGGTTTGGTAACATTTTGAGCGCACATACAGGCGCATCAGTGTTAAGGAGTGCCTTTTCCTTCCTGCCAGCAGTGGGGTCGACACCAGAGTACCCCTTAACTATATGTTTCGTTTTGTGATACATCCTAGGTGTATATTTTAATGTATATCGTATAAAAGTTAATTTTTAAACAAGGATATTTCCCCACATTTCTCATTTTGTGGGCCACTTAGAGCTTTGTCAATCTTGAAATATCAGTGGGACTGTTTTCACCAATAGTCTCAATCAGATATAATGTGAAAGTACCCTAACATATAAAGCATCATCAATCCTTACATAAAAACACACTACCATGAGACTACATGACAACAAATCCACATGAACTCCGAAATGAGACAATGTACACCTCCAGGAATACCTATAATAAAATGAAAACTTTAAACTACATCACCTGTATAGAAGGGGGAGGGTTAAGGGGGGGAAAGGGAAATGTTTAGGGAAATGATTATTGCACTGGTTATATGTGTTTTATCTTTGTTTTCACTGCACATATCTGTAAAAAAGGAATATGCCCTGTAATTTCATCCAATATGTACAGTCGTGGCCAAAAGTTTTGAGAATGACACAAATATTAGTTTTCACAAAGTTTGCTGCTAAACTGCTTTTAGATCTTTGTTTCAGTTGTTTCTGTGATGTAGTGAAATATAATTACACGCACTTCATACGTTTCAAAGGCTTTTATCGACAATTACATGACATTTATGCAAAGAGTCAGTATTTGCAGTGTTGGCCATTCTTTTTCAGGACCTCTGCAATTCGACTGGGCATGCTCTCAATCAACTTCTGGGCCAATTCCTGACTAATAGCAACCCATTCTTTCATAATCACTTCTTGGAGTTTGTCAGAATTAGTGGGTTTTTGTTTGTCCACCCGCCTCTTGAGGATTGACCACAAGTTCTCAATGGGATTAAGATCTGGGGAGTTTCCAGGCCATGGACCCAAAATGTCAAAGTTTTGGTCCCCAAGCCACTTAGTTTTCTTCTCCGGACAAGCCTTTTTTCCTGATGCCCCAAACAATCGGAAAGAGGCTTCATTGGAGAATATGACTTTGCCCCAGTCCTCAGCAGTCCATTCACCATATTTTCTGCAGAAGATCAATCTGTCCCTGATGTTTTTTTTGGAGAGAAGTGGCTTCTTTGCTGCCCTTCTTGACACCAGGCCATCTTCCAAAAGTCTTCGCCTCACTGTGCGTGCAGATGCGCTCACACCTGCCTGCTGCTATTCCTGAGCAAGCTCTGCACTTGTGGCACTCCGATTCCTCAGCTGAATCCTCTTTAGGAGACGATCCTGGCGCTTGCTGGACTTTCTTGGACGCCCTGACCCTTCTTAACAAGAATTGAACCTCTTTCCTTAAAGTTCTTGATGATCCTATAAATTGTTGATTGAGGTGCAATCTTAGTAGCCACAATATCCTTGCCTGTGAAGCCATTTTTATGCAACGCAATGATGGCTGCACGCGTTTCTTTGCAGGTCACCATGGTTACTAATGGAAGAACAATGATTTCAAGCATCACCCTCCTTTTAACAGGTCAAGTCTGCCATTTTAACCCAATCGCTCATCAACATTCTCACCTGAGTTAACAAGACAATTACTGAAATGATCAGCAGGTCCTTTAATGACAGCAATGAAATGCAGTGGAAAGTTTTTTTTTAGATAAATTAATTTTATGGCAAAGAAGGACTTATGCAATTCATCTGATCACTCTTCATAACATTCTGGAGTATATGCAAATTGCTATTATAAAAACTTAAGCAGCAAGATTTTCCAATTTCCAATATTTATGTAATTCTCAAAACTTTTGGCCATGACTGTACTGTGGTAATGTGAACAGTGCTGGAAGGTGTGTTGTCCCACTTCAGGTACCTCAGATGGGTGGGACAGATAAAATCCAGAGAGTGGCAGTAGTCTCAGCAAAGCATAGTTTGCTGAGATATTTCTGTATACATTTTCTGGGCTGGATTGTACTTGGACTGGTGGCTAGGCTTGGTAGAGGGAGTTCCCAGTCTACACCCTTCCAGTACAGGTTTTCCTTTCTACCTGAGGTGATCACAGGTGAGACCTGCTGTAATCAGGCTGGCATAAAGCGCCTCAGAGTAGGTCAGTCTGGGGAGGGAGAGCAAGACTCTTTTGTGAAGTCAGGAGGACTGAGGGGCCACAAGTAGGGATAAGCGAACTCGAACTGTATAGTTCGGGTTCGTACCGAATTTTGGGGTGTCCGTGACACGGACCCGAACCCGGACATTTTCGTAAAAGTCCGGGTTCGGGTTCGGTGTTCGTCGCTTTCTTGGCGCTTTTGTGACGCTTTCTTGGCGCTTTTTGAAAGGCTGCAAAGCAGCCAATCAACAAGCGTCATACTACTTGCCCCAAGAGGCCGTCACAGCCATGCCTACTATTGGCATGGCTGTGATTGGCCAGAGCACCATGTGACCCAGCCTCTATTTAAGCTGGAGTCACATAGCGCCGCCCGTCACTCTGCTCTGATTAGCGTAGGGAGAGGTTGCGGCTGCGACAGTAGGGCGAGATTAGGCAGATTAACTCCTCCAAAGGACTTGATTAATCGATCGATCTGCAGCTGTGCATCATTGAGCTGCTGAAATTTAATTGCTCACTGTTTTTAGGCTGCCCAGACCGTTTGTCAGTCACTTTTTTCTGGGGTGATCGGCGGCCATTTTGTGTCTTGTGGTGCGCCAGCACAAGCTGCGACCAAGTGCATTTAACCCTCAAAGGTGTGGTTGTTTTTTGGCTAAAGCCTACATCAGGGTGAAGCTGTCACACCAAGTGCATTTAACCAGCAATAGTCTGTTTATTTTTTGGCCATATACTACATCAGGGGCAAGCTGCGCCTGTCACCAAGTGCATTTAACCCTCAATGGTGTGGTTGTTTTTTGGCTAAAGCCTACATCAGGGTGAAGCTGTCACACCAAGTGCATTTAACCAGCAATAGTCTGTTTATTTTTTGGCCATATACTACAACAGGGGCAAGCTGCGCCCGTCACCAAGTGCATTTAACCCTCAGTAGTGTGGTTGGTCAAGCTGTCACACCAAGTGCATTTAACCAGCAATAGTCTGTTCATTTTTTGGCCATATACTACATCAGGGGCAAGCTGCGCCTGTCACCAAGTGCATTTAACCCTCAATGGTGTGGTTGTTTTTTGGCTAAAGCCTACATCAGGGTGAAGCTGTCACACCAAGTGCATTTAACCAGCAATAGTCTGTTTATTTTTTGGCCATATACTACATCAGGGGCAAGCTGCGCCCGTCACCATGTGCATTTAACCCTCAGTAGTGTGGTTGGTCAAGCTGTCACACCAAGTGCATTTAACCAGCAATAGTCTGTTCATTTTTTGGCCATATACTACATCAGGGGCAAGCTGCGCCCGTCACCAAGTGCATTTAACCCTCAGTAGTGTGGTTGGTCAAGCTGTCACACCAAGTGCATTTAACCAGCAATAGTCTGTTCATTTTTTGGCCATATACTACATCAGGGGCAAGCTGCGCCTGTCACCAAGTGCATTTAACCCTCAGTAGTGTGGTTGGTCAAGCTGTCACACCAAGTGCATTTAACCAGCAATAGTGTGGTTATTTTTTGTCCATATCCCAGTCTAATTCTGTCAGTAAATCCATACCGGTCACCCAGCGCCTAAATACTAGGCCTCAAATTTATATCCCACTAAATCTGTCGTTACCGCTGTACTGTTCTGGCTGGGCAAGTTATTTAGTGTCCGTCGAAGCACATTTTTTGTTCTGGGTTGAAAAACAATTCCCAATTTAGCAATTTCCTAATTTAGTGGTTTCTGCTGTATCAGAGCTATTTGAAATCTATCCCTAAAAGGGTCTATAATATTCAAGGTGCACATAGGGTCATTCAGAATAACTTCACACACACGCTACTGTGCATTTCCAAGTCTAATTCTGTCAGTAAATCCATACCGGTCACCCAGCGCCTAAATACTAGGCCTCAAATTTATATCCCGCTAAATCTGTCTTTACCGCTGTACTGTTCTGGCTCGGCAAGTTATTTAGTGTCCGTCAAAGCACATTTTTTGTTCTGGGTTGAAATACAATTCCCAATTTAGCATTTTCATAATTTAGTGGTTTCTGCTGTATCAGAGCTATTTGAAATCTATCCCTAAAAGGGTATATAATATTCAAGGTGCACATAGGGTTATTCAGAATAACTTCACACACACGCTACTGTGCATTTCCAAGTCTAATTCTGTCAGTAAATCTATACCGGTCACCCAGCGCCTAAATACTAGGCCTCAAATTTATATTCAGCTGAATTTGAATACAATACATTGGGCCAAATAATATTTTTGTTGTTGTGGTGAACGATAACAATGAGGAAAACATCTAGTAAGGGACGCGGACGTGGACATGGTCGTGGTGGTGTTAGTGGACCCTCTGGTGCTGGGAGAGGACGTGGCCGTTCTGCCACATCCACACGTCCTAGTGTACCAACTACCTCAGGTCCCAGTAGCCGCCAGAATTTACAGCGATATATGGTGGGGCCCAATGCCGTTCTAAGGATGGTAAGGCCTGAGCAGGTACAGGCATTAGTCAATTGGGTGGCCGACAGTGGATCCAGCACGTTCACATTATCTCCCACCCAGTCTTCTGCAGAAAGCGCACAGATGGCGCCTGAAAACCAACCCCATCAGTCTGTCACATCACCCCCATGCATACCAGGGAAACTGTCTGAGCCTCAAGTTATGCAGCAGTCTCTTATGCTGTTTGAAGACTCCGCTGGCAGGGTTTCCCAAGGGCATCCACCTAGCCCTTCCCCAGCGGTGAAAGACATAGAATGCACTGATGCACAACCACTTATGTTTCCTGATGATGAGGACATGGGAATGCCACCTCAGCATGTCTCTGATGATGACGAAACACAGGTGCCAACTGCTGCGTCTTTCTGCAGTGTGCAGACTGAACAGGAGGTCAGGGATCAAGACTGGGTGGAAGACGATGCAGGGGACGATGAGGTCCTAGACCCCACATGGAATGAAGGTCGTGCCACTGACTTTCACAGTTCGGAGGAAGAGGCAGTGGTGAGACCGAGCCAACAGCGTAGCAAAAGAGGGAGCAGTAGGCAAAAGCAGAACACCCGCCGCCAAGAGACTCCGCCTGCTACTGACCGCCACCATCTGGGACCGAGCACCTCAAAGGCAGCTTCAAGGAGTTCCCTGGCATGGCACTTCTTCAAACAATGTGCTGACGACAAGACCCGAGTGGTTTGCACGCTGTGCCATCAGAGCCTGAAGCGAGGCATTAACGTTCTGAACCTGAGCACAACCTGCATGACCAGGCACCTGCATGCAAAGCATGAACTGCAGTGGAGTAAACACCTTAAAACCAAGGAAGTCACTCAGGCTCCCCCTGCTACCTCTTCTGCTGCTGCCGCCTCGGCCTCTTCCTCCGCCTCTGGAGGAACGTTGGCACCTGCCGCCCAGCAAACAGGGGATGTACCACCAACACCACCACCACCTCCGTCACCAAGCATCTCAACCATGTCACACGGCAGCGTTCAGCTCTCCATCTCACAAACATTTGAGAGAAAGCGTAAATTCCCACCTAGCCACCCTCGATCCCTGGCCCTGAATGCCAGCATTTCGAAACTACTGGCCTATGAAATGCTGTCATTTAGGCTGGTGGACACAGACAGCTTCAAACGGCTCATGTCGCTTGCTGTCCCACAGTATGTTGTTCCCAGCCGCCACTACTTCTCCAAGAGAGCCGTGCCTTCCCTGAACAACCAAGTATCCGATAAAATCAAGTGTGCACTGCGCAACGCCATCTGTGGCAAGGTCCACCTAACCACAGATACGTGGACCAGTAAGCACGGCCAGGGACGCTATATCTCCCTAACTGCACACTGGGTAAATGTAGTGGCAGCTGGGCCCCAGGCAGAGAGCTGTTTGGCGCACGTCCTTCCGCCGCCAAGGATCGCAGGGCAACATTCTTTGCCTCCTGTTGCCACCTCCTCCTACTCGACTTCCTCCTCCTCTTCTTCCACCTGCTCATCTAGTCAGCCACACACCTTCACCACCAACTTCAGCACAGCCCGGGGTAAACGTCAGCAGGCCATTCTGAAACTCATATGTTTGGGGGACAGGCCCCACACCGCACAGGAGTTGTGGCAGGGTATAGAACAACAGACCGACGAGTGGTTGCTGCCGGTGAGCCTCAAGCCCGGCCTGGTGGTGTGTGATAATGGGCGAAATCTCGTTGCAGCTCTGGGACTAGCCAGTTTGACGCACATCCCTTGCTTGGCGCATGTGCTGAATTTGGTGGTGCAGAAGTTCATTCACAACTACCCCGACATGTCAGAGCTGCTGCATAAAGTGCGGGCCGTCTGTTCGCGCTTCCGGCGTTCACATCCTGCTGCTGCTCGCCTGTCTGCGCTACAGCGTAACTTCGGCCTTCCCGCTCACCGCCTCACATGCGACGTGCCCACCAGGTGGAACTCCACCTTGCACATGCTGGACAGACTGTGCGAGCAGCAGCAGGCCATAGTGGAGTTTCAGCTGCAGCACGCACGGGTCAGTCGCACTACAGAAGAGCACCACTTCACCACCAATGACTGGGCCTCCATGCGAGACCTGTGTGCCCTGTTGCGCTGTTTCGAGTACTCCACCAACATGGCCAGTGGCGATGACGCCATTATCAGCGTTACAATACCACTTCTATGTCTCCTTGAGAAAACACTTAGGGCGATGATGGAAGAGGAGGTGGCCCAGGAGGAGGAGGAGGAGGAGGAGGAGGAAGAAGGGTCATTTTTAGCACTTTCAGGCCAGTCTCTTCGAAGTGACTCAGAGGGAGATTTTTGGCAACAGCAGAGGCCAGGTACAAATGTGGCCAGCCAGGGCCCACTACTGGAGGACGAGGAGGACGAGGATGAGGAGGAGGTGGAGGAGGATGAGGATGAAGCATGGTCACAGCGGGGTGGCACCCAACGCAGCTCGGGTCCATCACTGGTGCGTGGCTGGGGGGAAAGGCAGAACGATGACGATACGCCTCCCACAGAGGACAGCTTGTCCTTACCCCTGGGCAGCCTGGCACACATGAGCGACTACATGCTGCAGTGCCTGCACAACGACAGCAGAGTTGCCCACATTTTAACGTGTGCGGACTACTGGGTTGCCACCCTGCTGGATCCACGCTACAAAGACAATGTGCCCATCTTACTTCCTGCACTGGAGCGTGATAGGAAGATGCGCGAGTACAAGCGCACATTGGTAGACGCGCTACTGAGAGAATTCACAAATGTCACAGGGGAACAAGTGGAAGCCCAAGGCCAAGGCAGAGGAGGAGCAAGAGGTCGCCAAGGCAGCTGTGTCACGGCCAGCTCCTCTGAGGGCAGGGTTAGCATGGCAGAGATGTGGAAAAGTTTTGTCAACACGCCACAGCTAACTGCACCACCACCTGATACGCAACGTGTTAGGCTACTTTCACACTAGCGTTCGTCGGTCCGCTCGTGAGCTCCGTTTGAAGGGGCTCACGAGCGGACCCGAACGCAGCCGTCCAGCCCTGATGCAGTCTGAATGGAGCGGATCCGCTCAGACTGCATCAGTCTGGCGGCGTTCAGCCTCCGCTCTGCTCGCCTCCGCACGGACAGGCGGACAGCTGAACGCTGCTTGCAGCGTTCGGGTGTCCGCCTGGCCGTGCGGAGGCGTGCGGATCCGTGCGGATCCGTCCAGACTTACAATGTAAGTCAATGGGGACGGATCCGTTTGAAGATGCCACAATGTGGCTCAATCTTCAAGCGGATCCGTCCCCCATTGACTTTACATTGAAAGTCTGGACGAATCCGTCCGAGGCTATTTTCACACTTAGCTTTTTTTTTGCCATTTTAATGCAGACGGATCCGTTCTGAACGGAGCCTCCGTCTGCATTATTATGAGCGGATCCGTTCAGAACGGATCCGCCCGAACGCTAGTGTGAAAGTAGCCTTAGCAGGAGGCAACATTTCACTAACATGGTGGAACAGTACGTGTGCACACCCCTCCACGTACTGACTGATGGTTCGGCCCCATTCAACTACTGGGTCTCTAAATTGTCCACGTGGCCAGAGCTAGCCTTTTATGCCTTGGATGTGCTGGCCTGCCCGGCGGCCAGCGTTTTGTCTGAACGTGTATTCAGCACGGCAGGGGGTGTCATTACAGACAAACGCAGCCGTCTGTCTACAGCCAATGTGGACAAGCTGACGTTCATAAAAATGAACCAGGCATGGATCCCACAGGACCTGTCTGTCCCTTGTCCAGATTAGACATTAACTACCTCCCCTTAACCATATATTATTGTACTCCAGGGCACTTCCTCATTCAATCCTATTTTTATTTTCATTTTACCATTATATTGTGAGGCTACCCAAATTTTAATGAACCTCTCCTCTGTCTGGGTGCCGGGGCCTAAATATATGCCAATGGACTGTTCCAATGTTGGGTGACGTGAAGCCTGATTCTCTGCTATGACATGCAGACTAATTCTCTGCTGACATGAAGCCAGATTCTCTGTTACGGGACCTCTCTCCTCTGCCTGGGTGCTGGGCCTGAATTTATGAAAATGGACTCTTACAGTGGTGGGTGACGTGAAGCCTGATTCTCTGCTATGATATGAAGACTGATTCTCTGCTGACATGAAGCCAGATTGTCTGTTACGGGACCTCTCTCCTCTGCCTGGGTGCTGGGCCTAAATTTATGAAAATGACTGTTACAGTGGTGGGTGACGTGAAGCCTGATTCTCTGCTATGACATGAAGACTGATTCTCTGCTGACATGAAGCCAGATTGTCTGTCACGGGGCCTCTCTCCTCTGCCTGGGTGCTGGGCCTAAATTTATGACAATGGACTGTTGCAGTGATGGCTGACGTGAAGCCTGATTCTCTGCTATGACATGCAGACTGATTCTCTGCTGACATGAAGACAGATTCTCTGTTACGGGACCTCTCTCCTCTGCCTGGGTGCTGGGCCTAAATATATGCCAATGGACTGTTGCACTGGTGGCTGACGTGAAGCCTGATTGTCTGTTACGGGACCTCTCTCCTCTGCCTGGGTGCTGGGCCTAAATTTATGAAAATGGACTGTTACAGTGGTGGGTGACGTGAAGCCTGATTCTCTGCTATGACATGCAGACTAATTCTCTGCTGACATGAAGCCAGATTCTCTGTTACGGGACCTCTCTCCTCTGCCTGGGTGCTGGGCCTAAATATATGCCAATGGACTGTTGCACTGGTGGGTGACGTGAAGCCTGATTGTCTGTTACGGGACCTCTCTCCTCTGCCTGGGTGCTGGGCCTAAATATCTGACAATGGACTGTTGCATTGGTGGCTGACGTGAAGCCTGATTCTCTGCTATGATATGAAGACTGATTCTCTGCTGACATGAAGCCAGATTGTCTGTTACGGGACCTCTCTCCTCTGCCTGAGTGCTGGGCCTAAATTTATGAAAATGGACTCTTACAGTGGTGGGTGACGTGAAGCCTGATTCTCTGCTATGATATGAAGACTGATTCTCTGCTGACATGAAGCCAGATTGTCTGTTACGGGACCTCTCTCCTCTGCCTGGGTGCTGGGCCTAAATTTATGACAATGGACTGTTGCAGTGGTGGCTGACGTGAAGCCTGATTCTCTGCTATGACATGAAGACTGATTCTCTGCTGACATGAAGCCAGATAGTCTGTTACGGGACCTCTCTCCTCTGCCTGGGTGCTTGGCCTAAATTTATTACAATGGACTGTTGCAGTGGTGGGTGACGTGAAGCCTGATTCTCTGCTATGACATGCAGACTGATTCTCTGCTGACATGAAGACAGATTCTCTGTTATGGGACCTCTCTCCTCTGCCTGGGTGCCGGGGCCTAAATATCTGAGAATGGACTGTTCCAGTGGTGGGTGACGTGAAGCCTGATTCTCTGCTATGGGACCTCTCTCCAATTGATTTTGGTTAATTTTTATTTATTTCATTTTTATTTTAATTCATTTCCCTATCCACATTTGTTTGCAGGGGATTTACCTACATGTTGCTGCCTTTTGCAGCCCTCTAGCCCTTTCCTGGGCTGTTTTACAGCCTTTTTAGTACCGAAAAGTTCGGGTCCCAATTGACTTCAATGGGGTTCGGGTTCGGGACGAAGTTCGGATCGGGTTCGGATCCCGAACCCGAACATTTCCGGGAAGTTCGGCCGAACTTCTCGAACCCGAACATCCAGGTGTTCGCTCAACTCTAGCCACAAGGCTTTGAATAGCCTGAGGTTTGGAAGACCTAGCAACACCTTGAGAATGAGGGTTGCACGCCCAGCGTCTGGAGGACTACTGGACCACACTCCCCCAAAAGGTACTGGAATTGTCACGGCCTGGAGGCTGCAGTATTGATGTTGGCTGAGGAAAGACGCATATAATGTCCATGTGTGAACTGTGCTCTATGAGTGAGGTAGGGACGTATTTTGTGTAGGTAGCGCCTAGACGGGCAGGAGTTTATTTGTGCTTTAAGTGTTGGCGGTGCGGGAACCTCAACCCACCCAGTGATGTATAACTGGACTATCCTTTATAAGAAGACTGTCAAAATAAATGCACAGTTTGGACATGAAAATCCGTTGTCTGGTGAGATATCTGTGAGTGTGACCCCCTGAAAAGAGACGATCCCTTACAGTACCTTTGAATGTAAATATGCAAATTATATCAAAACCTAATAAAATGTAGTTAAAAGACTATGAAACCAATAGATGGCACTGTTCATGAGTCATGAACATCGCCATCTATTGGATTCATAGTTTTGTCATAAGACTATGAAACCAATAGATGGCGCTGTTCATGAGTCATCATGAACAGTGTCATCTATTGGATTAATAGTCTTTTCATAAGACTATGAATCCAATAAATAATGCTGTTCATGAGTAGTGTTGATCACAAATATTCTAAATCGCAAATTTTTATTGTGATTTTTTTCCATGCAAATGTTGTTTCAGCTGAAAAGCAAGCAGATTCAGCTAATTTGCATGTCCATGATTATGCAAATGAGTTTACATGACAAAACTGTATATAAAGGTTATTGAATATTATTTTAGGACAATCAGAAAATGTTTTTGTCACCCTAATGATAATGATCTAGGTGCGCAGGTCCACCCACGCCATCTAACAGTTATGAAGCAACTTTGAGTCTTACTGGCTCTCAGTCAGATGAGAGCTGATTTTGAGTGTCTCACAGTGCACGGTATGCTGACTGTATCTGTCTCATAGATTGATTGTTGGCTTGCACATACCTGGCTTTTGGCATATAGCCTTTGTGTGGTTGTCTATTGTATGTCATAGGTAATGGGAGTCCAAGATGCATCCAAACATCCTTCCTATGCTGTTTTCAAACAGTTTTGGTGGCTTTTCCATCGAATTCTAACCTTTTTCTGTTAACCAGACACCCGCTCTTCTTCACCCGAGCAGGGGGTGCCTGGTTTAATGCTTAGGTCTCCCATTGATTTTCATTGTGCTCGAGCATACACAGTATTCGGCCGAACACTGCGATGTGCCGACCATATAGATGCTTGAGCCGAACTGCTGTTTGGCCGAGCATGCTCGCTCAACAATAGAAATTACACTTGCTTCAAGATAGAGCATGAAGAAGGGATAAAGCAGATGGGGATTTTCCCTGAGGGTTATTGCTCAACCACTGTTAATATCACGGGTTGGGAATACCAGGGGTACTTCATTAACAAGACCCAAGCTCTGGGAGACATTGTCTGGCTATGTGCAGATATAAAACTGAGGCCAAAAATAGAGGTAGACTGGTCCGGCCAATGTGCCCTAGCCATGATCCTCATGCCTTTCCACATTTTTGATATCCCTGACTGGGAAAAGTCCTTAGAGAATATTAGGAACCCTTCAACTGTTTCAGTGGTCCCTGAGAGCATGAGAAGGGTCAAGAGAGAAGAGGCTCCACAAGGAATTCTAGACGCTCATGTGTACATAGACGTTATAGGAGTCTCCAGGGGGGTCCCTAATGAATATATGGCCAGAGATTTGATTGCTGATGGCTTTGAGAGCATAATTCCCATAGTGTCTGTAAATAAGAACACTGACTAGATAAATTACCTCTACTATAATCAACAACGGTTTGTTATCTATACAAGAGATGCACTTAAAGGGATAATACAATTAGGCCCAACCAGTACCATGGCGTTTTAAAATAGAATGGCTCTCAATATGCTCCTAGCTGAGAAAGGAGGGGTTTGAAGAATGATAGGGGAATCCTGCTGCACAGTCATTCCTGACAACTTAGGACCAAATGGTCAGGTGATGAATGCACTAAAAGGTCTCACCTCATTATCTGAAGAACTCAAAAGGAACTCTGGGGTGGAAAACACTTGGACAGAATGGTTATAGAGCTGGTTCAAAAATTGGAAACAAATGCTGTTACAGATAGCCATCTTCATAATCATAATGTTGATATTGCTTGCTTTAATTGTCTGTTGTGTCATCCCCTACATTAGGAAGTAGAGTTGAGCGGACACCTGGATGTTCGGGTTCGAGAAGTTCGGCCGAACTTCCCGAAAATGTTCGTGTTCGGGATCCGAACCCGATTCCGAACTTCGTCCCGAACCCGAACCCCATTGAAGTCAATGGGGACCCGAACTTTTCGGCACTAAAAAGGCTGTAAAACAGCCCAGGAAAGGGCTAGAGTGCTGCAAAAGGCAGCAACATGTAGGTAAATCCCCTGCAAACAAATGAGGATAGGGAAATAAATTTATATAAAAATTAAATAAATAAAAATGAACCAAAATCAATTGGAGAGAGGTCCCATAGCAGAGAATCTGGCTTCACGTCACCCACCACTGGAACAGTCCATTCTCAGATATTTAGGCCCCGGCACCCAGGCAGAGGAGAGAGGTCCCGTAACAGAGAATCTGGCTTCATGTCAGCAGAGAATCAGTCTTCATATCATAGCAGAGAATCAGGCTTCACGTCAGCCACCAATGCAACAGTCCATTGTCAGATATTTAGGCCCAGCACCCAGGCAGAGGAGAGAGGTCCCGTAACAGACAATCTGGCTTCATGTCAGCAGAGAATCAGTCTTCATGTCATAGCAGAGAATCAGGCTTCACGTCACCCACCACTGCAACAGTCCATTTTCATAAATTTAGGCCCAGCACCCAGGCAGAGGAGAGAGGTCCCGTAACAGACAATCTGGCTTCATGTCAGCAGAGAATCAGTCTTCATATCATAGCAGAGAATCAGGTTTCACGTCACCCACCACTGCAACAGTCCATTTTCATAAATTTAGGTCCAGCACCCAGGCAGAGGAGAGAGGTCCCGTAACAGACAATCTGGCTTCATGTCAGCAGAGAATCAGTCTTCATATCATAGCAGAGAATCAGGCTTCACGTCAGCCACCAATGCAACAGTCCATTGTCAGATATTTAGGCCCAGCACCCAGGCAGAGGAGAGAGGTCCCGTAACAGACAATCTGGCTTCATGTCAGCAGAGAATTAGTCTGCATGTCATAGCAGAGAATCAGGCTTCACGTCACCCACCAGTGCAACAGTCCATTGTCATTTATTTAGGCCCAGCACCCAGGCAGAGGAGAGAGGTCCCGTAACAGAGGATCTGGCTTCATGTCAGCAGAGAATCAGTCTGCATGTCATAGCAGAGAATCAGGCTTCACGTCAGCCACCACTGCAACAGTCCATTGTCAGATATTTAGGCCCAGCACCCAGGCAGAGGAGAGTGGTCCCGTAACAGAGAATCTGGCTTCATGTCAGCAGAGAATCAGTCTGCATGTCATAGCAGACAAACAGGCTTCACGTCAGCCACCACTGCAACAGTCCATTGTCAGATATTTAGGCCCAGCACCCAGGCAGAGGAGAGAGGTCCCGTAACAGAGGATCTGGCTTCATGTCAGCAGAGAATTAGTCTTCATGTCATAGCAGAAAATCAGGCTTCACGTCAGCCACCACTGCAACAGTCCATTGTCAGATATTTAGGCCCAGCACCCAGGCAGAGGAGAGAGGTCCCGTAACAGAGGATCTGGCTTCATGTCAGCAGAGAATTAGTCTGCATGTCATAGCAGAAAATCAGGCTTCACGTCAGCCACCACTGCAACAGTCCATTGTCAGATATTTAGGCCCAGCACCCAGGCAGAGGAGAGAGGTCCCTTAACAGAGAATCAGACTGGGGCGTGTCTGGTTCCTGCAGCCACAGAGTGAGGAGGTGTTTCCACTGAGCTCCTGGAACTTCCAGTGTGGGCCTCTCTGGGGAGTTTTCTAACATCTGCTTCCCAGGAGGAGCTCCAGGCTTGCGGGGAGTTTTCAGCACCTCTCCCCAGCCCAGGCCCTGCCTCTCCTTAGGGAGTTGGTGGAGGCCTGGAGCTATGTCTCCAGTTGGGACCCAGGATCCTGCTTCCCGGGGTAGGCCGGCGGGAGGTAGGGGAGGCGAGTTACCGGCCTCTGCACCATCATCCGTCTCAGCGGTCAGAAGATCGAGCAGGGGTCATGCTGTGGTGTCCCCTGCAGCCCCTGGGAGCGGAGCTGTGAAGACCACCAGCAAGTCCGGGAGGGTGGATGGTAACCCTGCAGGTGAGCGGAGTGTTCCTTGGGGTGGGCCAGGGAGGATGGAGACTGACTGGAGCATCAAAAGGCCCCAGGAATCGGTCTCCATGTACAGCTCCCGTATTGCGGCCTACCTCAGGGAATATGAAGACGCTGGCAAAGCCTTAAAAAAAACTCAGAAGCGACATTAAGCTGGAAAGAGTAAAGGCGTACAAGGCTTCAAAAAATAAAAGACCTGAGATATCAGAAAGGATAAAGGTCCTAAAAGAAAAGATAAAATAAATGGAAGCAAGGAGGGCAATTATACTGGAAAGTAGTGGTCCATTCCAAGAAAAACTAAAAAACGAGGAAAGATTTTTCATCATGGCCCAGGGAAGTCTGCAAATGGCTGACCCCCCAGACGATGAGGAAGAACCAGAGGCAGAGAAAAAGGCAGAGAGAAAGACAGAGAAAGAGGAGCAGGCCATGGACACTGGGATCACAGCTGAACAGGTGTGCCTGCCTCTCACAAGCTCAGAGGATGAATTTGAAAGTGGAGGTAGTGGAGTCGGGGGAGGGCTCATGGCTGAGATTAAACGCTTGGAGTCACCCCGGCTCCATGAAGGCAGTTTTTTGTTTGGAGAAGAACTTCCAGATGAGGATGAAGATATTGAAAAGAAAAAAAAGAAGGGAAAAAAGAAGAAAGAGAAAAGCAGAGTGGAGGTGAGATATGTGTATGTTTCTCACCCCCAGCAATCTGAGCAGGCTGAAAAGGCTGCTTGGATTGCAACCCCCACCATCCTCCCAGCCCCGGTCTCTGCTGTGGGACCGGGCGACGGGAGTGGGGAGAAAAAACACGAGGTGTCCAAGATGGCGGAGGACGCCGTCCTCACTTGCAGTAGTGGGGGCGGCCCCAGAGAAGGAGGGACTGAAAAGTCCAACACGCAGGCATTGAGGGCGGCGAGTTCGGAGGGTGGGGGGGGCTTTCCGATGACGCGGCTGACCCCGCCCGTCCCCGCCGCGGTCCTAAACACACTGAATGGGTGTGTGGTGGACCTGCGGCGGAGTGACTTGGTGGGGGTTACTGCCGTGGCCGGCGCTCCTCCCCTCTCTCCCATAAAGAAGGCTCCAGGTTTCCCTGTTTTGTCCTCCGGTCCCGCTGCTCCGGTAGTGCCCGTTGCTCCGCCCTCCTGCGCCGCAGTGTTGGTGGCGGAGAGCGGTGCTGCGGGGGTGGTGGGCGGGCCGGGGGATGTGTCTGTCGGTGTGTCCCTGGATGAGATTAAGAGCGCTCCTAAAGGACAATTTAGGAGTAAAGGGCATCGGCTTGCTGAGCACAGTGGTGCCACGGCACGGCGCTTTCTAAGAAGAACAACTGTTAGGAGGAGGGGATGTGTCTCCCCCTCCTCCATGGCCGCCTATGTGGCCACTGGTGTCATTCCCTCCGCTTCTGCCTCTGCCCCCAGCGCTGAATCAAGCGCAGGGGAGGTGGGGGTAGTGACCACCAGTGCTCAGGTTCTGTGTGGGGCAGGTGGTAGCAGAGGGAAGGATAAGAGGGGTAAAAAGGTTAAAAGTGACGATATAAATAAAAGCAATGTAAATGATGTAAATAAAGTGTCAGCTGGCCCAGCAGTGTGTATGGGGTCCGATGTGATTGAGCTAGTCCCTGTAAAGGTGACTACTGAAAAAGTGGTCACCCAAAAGGGTCATGGAGGGGGTGTTAGTTTAGGGGTCGCTCCGGGTCCCGATGGGGGGGTGAATGCGGGGGGTTGCCCTGCTGCTGGAAAAGTGGCGGGGTCCCCCCGTGTGGCCCCCTCAGAGGGATCCGGTGCGACAGTTGAGGCAGGTAGAGGGGGGGGAGCCGGTTCTGCTGCCCCTCCTGCGTCCGTGGCGCCTGGCAGAAGTTATGCCAGTGTGGCTGCGGCCGTAGGGGGGTAGGGGCTGGCCTCTTTGGCTTCCTCACTCTCAGGGCCTGGTAATGGTGACTTGCAGCGGCGACTGTTGGAGGCCCTCAAAAAGGGGGAGAGCTCCTTTTCCGTAGAGGGAGAGAAGGTGGATTGTTCATTCTGGTTCAACAGACATGGCGTTCGGACCTTCCGAGAACAGAACGGGGGCGAGGCCACCTGGTCTTCACCCACAACCGGCCCTGGAGCCAGACGGAATGTAGTCTGTCTCAAGTGGAGTGGCGATGAAGCTTGCCCTACTAGAAAGAAGGTAGTGGAGCTCCTGCTTGGGATGGGTTTCAAGGCTACTGACATCTTTGCCTTGATCCATCCTTTTGGCTCCAAGGAGTTTGACATCAGCTTTGTCCGGCCGGAGGGGCTTGAGCTCTTCTGGTCCGGATATGAGCTGGTGAAGAACATGCCGGACTGGCGTGGTTTCGTTGCAAAAGCGATAACCCGCCAGAGTGAGGTCAAGAGAGTGACCGTTCTGACCCGTAACGAGTCGCTCTCTTGTATTGACATCATGACCTGGCTGGGAAGGTACGGAGAGGTCCAGGGAATACCAGCTAAAAACCTGGACGAGTTTGGCATTTGGTCGGGTGCCTGGACGTTTAATATCAAGCTTAGGCGTCTGGGCAGTACAGTTTCCCACATTCCATCATCTGCCTTTATCGGCCGAGACAGGATCTTGGTTTTCTACAGGGGGCAGCCTAAGCTCTGTCACAAGTGCGGCAGCCCCACACACTTCAGCGCCAGCTGCCAAGTGCAGAAGTGCGCGTTGTGTGGGGGGACTGGTCATCTTGCTGCATCTTGTGAGGAGATTAGATGCAACCTGTGTGGGGAGCTCGGGCACCCCTTCAGTCGCTGTCCTCTCTCTGAGGCCAATGCGGCCCGAGCTCATGCAGGAGCGGGCCGGGAGGTCCATTCGGCTGAGGCGGGTACTGGCAAAGGCAGTGGAGTTAAGGGGTCAGTGAGGAACCGGAACAACCCGTCCCGGCAGAGGCGGAGAGAGAGGCGTCAGGCGGAGAGGGAGGGGGAGGAACCTCGTCCTGGGGTGATGCCCGCTCCTTCCCAAACGACTGCCCCTCCTGAATCCGAGACCCTAGGGGGCAGCGAGCTGGAGGAGGAGATTGAGAGACTGGACCGGGCCGAAGAGACTCTGTCCTCGCACTACGAAAGTTCTGCAGAGGGTAGTGGGGCAGAGTCCCAAAGTAGACGGAAACGGCGTACTAAAAGAAGATCTAGCCCGACCAAAGTTGCCAGGGAAGGTGTAACCGGCTCCCCTCTGGAGCTCTCCAACCGGTACCTCATCTTGGATGAGACCTCTGCCTCCTCTGCTGAGGAGGGGGTTGAAGGTGAGGGGCCGGGGGCGAAGGAGGGAGGGCCTTCAGGGGGCCCCGCGCCCCCCTCTGGTGGGGATGCAAGGTCCTCAGGAGGGGTGGCAAAACCGGGCCCTGAGACTGAGAAAGCCAGGAGTGGTGCGCAGAGGGAGGTGGTGGTGGCAGAGATGGATACCACTATCTCCCTCAAGAGAGGTCGTGCTGCTCTAGAAGGCAGCCCCGGGAGGGGGGAGAAGGATGGGAAGAAGGCCGTCTAATTTAACTACTCTTTATGGCGGTACCCGCTCTGCTGACTCTGGCGACCATTAATGTCGCCAGCATTAAGTCGGATGCGGCTCGTTTCACAGCCTTCGATTTTCTCAGCCGTGTTGAAGCTGACATTTTGTTTTTGCAAGAGACCAGGCTGCCAGATTTGGCAGCGATTTATAAAGCCAAGAGGGAGTGGAGACCAGGGCCCTCCTACTGGTCTCTTGCGGCTGAGCCGTATAGCGGAGTGGCGGTCCTTTTTACCGCACCGGTAGAATGCCGACGAGTAATTGAATTAGAAATGGGGAGGTGTTTGATCTTGGATGTCCTCATGAAGGGACAGGAACTGCGCCTGATTAATATCTACGGGCCCCAGTCCAGGTGGGACAGGAAATGTCTCTTTATGAGGATTAAGCCTTTCCTTTTTACAAGCCGGCAGGTGGTTTTTGGTGGGGACTTTAATACTGTCACAAGGCCCCAAGACAGGGGAGGCACCAGAAACCAGCTGACTTATGATAGTATTTTTCTGAATAGAGTAGCTAGTGAGGCTCGTCTGGAGGATGTCCACATTAGGCATACCCCAGGCCACGGGGGTTTCACTTTCTATAGAGGTAGTCAGGTAAGGTCTAGAATAGAACTCAAGGGGCAGTAGACTAAATAAAACTTTACTTTTAATACATCAGGAGATAAAAAAAAGCCCCTACTAGACAAACAACGATTAAGACGTGCCCGGTGGGTATTAAACACCGAACAAAAATGTCACTGGTAAAACAGGCAGGAAGGGGGTAATTGACGGGCGGCGGAAACGTAGACAGAGACCACTAGCCCTAGTACCTCCCTGCTTGACCTGTGACACCCTATAAGTATCCGAGTGACGGGGTCCAAAAAACCCCGCAAGGGGTGGCCCAGACAGGAACTCTGATCCTAAATAAAATTCCCTGGTAAAGCCCTATTAGAACAGTGCCAGAAAAAATAGGTGGAGTTCCCAATTTGGGATACTGAAGGGTACAAGTGAACACAATACAATAAAGAAAAAAAGGGTATAACACCACCTGGATGTCTAGAAGTCAGAGTGGGTGCATACCTATATAGTCCCGACGCGTTTCTTCAGTTTAGAGCCCCAAGATTCTTCAGGGGACACGGGGCTGCGTGTTCATGTAAGTCAGATCTTGACTACGCCTATGGACAAAGACATGTACATCTAAAAATATGTCACTATAGCAATAGTCAGATAGACAGAAAGTGAACCTCCCCCATTGTCTGTGTCAGATCAAGGAGAGGTATAGAACTTACTTCGTTTGCGGCTGCGGTCGAGAGTGGCTGTAAGCGCACTATGTGGCAAGACCCAGTGTGGTGGTGTCTGCTGGAGTTGTGACCGGCACTGGTGGGGTGAAAAACGCCGCATTATGAGGCTAGAGGGCCAGGTGGAGCGCATCAGTCGGAACTAATGGACTTCCGGCATGTGCGCTCCTTGATGACGCTACTGTATGGCGTCCTGAGGTCGCGATCACGTGTGCGGAAGTGACGTTTCCGCGCCTGCGCCTCTCTCATGCGTACCATGGAGCTTGTGTGGAGCGCACGGCCGGCGCCATATTCAGACGTCATCCGGCCGCGCCGCACCACCCATGCACATGTCAGAGATGCGGTCACATGATCGAGGCCAAGCCTCGGTCACACGGGCGCAGTGATTCCTCTTTATGGCCAGACTGCTGTGCATATCCACGATAGTGCAGTCGGCCATTTCTACAGTAAGACAAAGTATCCTGTCTTATTATCTCCTACACTAAGCAGGGTACTTATAAATTAAGCTTGAAAAATGGATGATTCCCCATTTAACCAAATGTGGGAACCTACACCCATCCCAGCTATGGAAGGTGAGGGGGGGGGGGAATCAAAAAGGGGGGGGGAGACGCATTGCTCGCTGGTCCAGATGCGACCCCAGCATTTCCCTAAATATCCTCCGCCTCCTCACGCGTAATTGACAGTTGTGTCAAGATCACGCGTGTACAAGACCAAAGAAAGAGGTTAAAAGTAAGAATAAGTGGCCACAGGGCCCACACAGAAAAATGGAGTAAATTACAGAAAGCAGCTGAAATTCAACTGTTCATTAAGTCCATTGGGGGCTACTGTATTCAGTGTATATGTCCACCAACACTCCCTTTGGAGGATGGACCTGTTCCAGTCCCCCCCACGGGTCGGTTTGGCAACATGTTCGATTCCCATAAAACTAATCGATGTTATGCGTCCCTCATGGACCGTCTGCACATGACGCGCTACGGGGGTATCCCTGTTGTTGCGAATATCGCCTTGGTGCTCCCCCATGCGTTTCCGCAGCTCCCTGACTGTCTTGCCTACATAACGCAGGCCGCACACACATGTGATCAGATAGATCACACCCGTAGTGCGGCAGTTCAGGAAGCTTTTAATATGGTAGATGGTGTCCTTGGGTTCACCAATGAAAGTTTTCCCCTGTATCAGATGTACACAGAAGCTGCAACGGCCACATCTATGGCAACCCGTCAGGGATCTGTCTAACCACGTCTGTTGCTTGCTCGCCGTGGTGAAGTGGCTGTGCACCAATCTATCTCTCAGATTGTTACCCCTCCTAAAAGTGAGGGAAACTGAGGGATCCAGAACTTCTATGTTTTATGGGAATCGAACATGTTGCCAAACCGACCCGTGGGGGGGACTGGAACAGGTCCATCCACCAAAGGGAGTGTTGGTGGACATATACACTGAATACAGTAGCCCCCAATGGACTTAATGAACAGTTGAATTTCAGCTGCTTTCTGTAATTTACTCCATTTTTCTGTGTGGGCCCTGTGGCCACTTATTCTTACTTTTAACCTCTTTCTTTGGTCTTGTACACGCGTGATCTTGACACAACTGTCAATTACGCGTGAGGAGGCGGAGGATATTTAGGGAAATGCTGGGGTCGCATCTGGACCAGCGAGCAATGCGTCTCCCCCCCCCTTTTTGATTCCCCCCCCCCCTCACCTTCCATAGCTGGGATGGGTGTAGGTTCCCACATTTGGTTAAATGGGGAATCATCCATTTTTCAAGCTTAATTTATAAGTACCCTGCTTAGTGTAGGAGATAATAAGACAGGATACTTTGTCTTACTGTAGAAATGGCCGACTGCACTATCGTGGATATGCACAGCAGTCTGGCCATAAAGAGGAATCACTGCGCCCGTGTGACCGAGGCTTGGCCTCGATCATGTGACCGCATCTCTGACATGTGCATGGGTGGTGCGGCGCGGCCGGATGACGTCTGAATATGGCGCCGGCCGTGCGCTCCACACAAGCTCCATGGTACGCATGAGAGAGGCGCAGGCGCGGAAACGTCACTTCCGCACACGTGATCGCGACCTCAGGACGCCATACAGTAGCGTCATCAAGGAGCGCACATGCCGGAAGTCCATTAGTTCCGACTGATGCGCTCCACCTGGCCCTCTAGCCTCATAATGCGGCGTTTTTCACCCCACCAGTGCCGGTCACAACTCCAGCAGACACCACCACACTGGGTCTTGCCACATAGTGCGCTTACAGCCACTCTCGACCGCAGCCGCAAACGAAGTAAGTTCTATACCTCTCCTTGATCTGACACAGACAATGGGGGAGGTTCACTTTCTGTCTATCTGACTATTGCTATAGTGACATATTTTTAGATGTACATGTCTTTGTCCATAGGCGTAGTCAAGATCTGACTTACATGAACATGCAGCCCCGTGTCCCCTGAAGAATCTTGGGGCTCTAAACTGAAGAAACGCGTCGGGACTATATAGGTATGCACCCACTCTGACTTCTAGACATCCAGGTGGTGTTATACCCTTTTTTTCTTTATTGTATTGTGTTCACTTGTACCCTTCAGTATCCCAAAGTGGGAACTCCACCTATTTTTTCTGGCACTGTTCTAATAGGGCTTTACCAGGGAATTTTATTTAGGATCAGAGTTCCTGTCTGGGCCACCCCTTGCGGGGTTTTTTGGACCCCGTCACTCGGATACTTATAGGGTGTCACAGGTCAAGCAGGGAGGTACTAGGGCTAGTGGTCTCTGTCTACGTTTCCGCCGCCCGTCAATTACCCCCTTCCTGCCTGTTTTACCAGTGATATTTTTGTTCGGTGTTTAATACCCACCGGGCACGTCTTAATCGTTGTTTGTCTAGTAGGGGCTTTTTTTTATCTCCTGATGTATTAAAGGTCTAGAATAGATAGGTTTTATTTGAAGGAGGAGGCTACCTTTTCGCCCTTAAGGGTTGTGGAGGTGGAATTCTCCGATCACTGTTTGATTATGTTTTCTCTGAATATTTCAGAATCCCCCCAAATGGGAAGAGGTTATTGGAAGCTGAATTCGGGTGTCTTGGTGGAAGCGGAGGTGAGACAATCCTTTGAGGACTTCCCTCAGAGTCAGGTACCTTTACTGGATCTCTGTGATACTAAGTCAGAGTGGTGGGAGATATTCAAAGATCGGGCTGCAAGGTTCTTCCGCCGGCTCTCGAGCCTCAGGTCCCTGGACAGGTACCGCCTGTATCAGGGTCTGAGGAGGAAACTCGAGCATCTGGTCTCGACTGGTGGTAGCCGCGAGGATATCTCCAGGGTGAAATCTTTGCTCAAGAGGTGCCAGTATGATAGGCACACATCTTTAGTTTTTGAGAGGGACTTTGGGAGGTACCGCTCGCCCGACCCCTACAGAAATTGTAAGATGTCAGTGAAGAGTAAGTTAATAACAGGACTGGTCGATAGTACGGGATCTCTGAGCAGGTCCAGATCAGGGATCCTGGAAGTCGTTAGATCCTTTTACTCGTGCCTCTTGGGGAGGAGGGATCTGGATCGGGACAAGATGTCGGCTTTCCTGGCTGGGGTCACCCCTGAGTCAGGAGCCCACCTCTCTTTTGACGGTTTGGTAGAAGAGATCAGGAAGGAGGAAGTTATCCTGGCGGTGGAAGGGTTAGCTCTGAAGAAGTCGCCAGGCCCGGATGGCTTAACATCTGAGTTTTATAAGACCTTTAAGGACTCTTTATGTCCCCTCTTGACTGAGGTATTCAATGAGTGTTTATCCTCGGGCACTCTGCCTCGGTCAATGAGGAGGTCAGCTCTGATCCTTCTATCAAAGGGTAAAGATCCGAGCCGTATTGAGAACTGGCGTCCCATAGCACTTCTTAATACAGACAGAAAGATTCTGGCCAAGATACTTTTTAATAGGCTGGTAAAATTTGCACCCCAACTCCTTTCGGTGGCCCAGCATTGCTCGGTTCCAGGCCGCAGCACTTTTAGTGCTGTACTCGGTGTCCGAGAGGCAGTGGAGCAGAGTAGAGCAGGCTACTGGAGGGGGTACATGCTGTCCTTAGATCAAGCAAAGGCGTTTGATCGGGTGAACCATGAGTACCTCTGGTCGGTCCTTCTGAAGTATGGCCTGCCGGGGGGGTTTGTCGATTGGTTAAAGATCTTGTATGCAGGGGCAGAGAGTTTCCCGCTTGTGAACGGTTGGTCTGGCTGCTCTTTTGAGGTTGGGTCTGGCGTCTGCCAGGGTTGTCCTTTGAGCCCGCTTTTATACGTGTTCGCGATTGATCCCTTTCTTAAGCGGATCGATCGTGGACCGTTGGTGGGAGTCGGGATGGATCGGACGGCGCCGGAAGCCACTCTGAGGGTAGTAGCGTACGCTGACGATGTCACCATTTTCGTATCCTCGAGAGGGGAGGCGGAGTACGTGATGTCTGAAGTGGATCGCTACTCGGAGGCATCCGGGTCCATGATCAATCGGGATAAGTGTGAGATTCTCTGGCTGGGAAGGGGTGATCCAGTTTTTGATCTCCCGGACACCCTCCCAGGGCCCAAGTCGTCAGCCAAAGTCCTAGGCATCCATTTTGGCCATGGGGACTATCCCACTCAAAATTGGGACGACAGGCTTAGGATCGCCGCTCAGAAGGTCGACCAGTGGAAGGGTTGGTCTTTGACCCTCAGGGAAAGGGTAAACCTGATCAAGGCCTACTTACTCCCTTTGCTTATCTATTTGGGTAGCGTGTGTGTCTTGCCAGAGCCTCTCTGGACTCGGGTTTATAGTCTGTTCTTCCAGCTCTTATGGGGGAATAGACTGAACCTGATCAAGAGAGAAGTGACTTACCGCACGAGGAGACTAGGGGGGTTATCTATGGTCAACCCCGTGGTGTTTCTTGTAAACACCTTTGTTAAAGCGAATCTGGCGAACCTCTGGATGGAGAGGGCTTCTCCGTGGGTAGTCTCCTGCCGGGGGTGGTTTCGGCCTTTCTTCCAGGAATGGGAGACAGGAGGGCAAGTGAAGGACTTGCGTACGCCTCACGGATATCTTCCGACTTACGTCACCCCGATTCTGAAGGTGATCCGCCGGTGGGGTTTGGAGGTGAGGGAGATCAGGACTCTGTCAAGGAGGTCCCTTGACGAGAGGGTCTTGTTGTCCCACTTCCAGAAGCCCCTGGCCCTCAGGGATTGCCCAAGCCGGGATCTAGACAAGGGGTTACAGTTGCTAAATTCTGCAAGGATCCCCTTGAAGTTTTGGGACTTGGCTTGGCGCTGCTTTCACGGGAGGCTGTATGTGAGGGACAACTTGAAATACAGGAACTCTGATGAAAGGGGTTGTCCCCGGGAGGAGTGTGGCTCCATACTGGAAAGTATGGATCACTTCCTGATTCAGTGTCCCTTTAATACAGAGGTTTACCAACGGGTGGGAGCTTCCATTGGCTGGCCTAGGCTAGCCAGCCTCTCCTATGCGGAGTGGGCTTATGGAGTGCTCAGAGACATTGGTAGAAGGGACCTGTGCACATGTTTTTTAGTCAGTATAGTGGTTAGGTTCTACACGTGGAATGCACGGTGCTTAGTTTCAACGCAGCAGAAAGTCCTCCCAGTGGACGTGGTATGTAGGAACATTCTGGGTGACCTGGTGAAGGTGCGTTCTTTGGAGTATGAGAGACTGGGTACCAGTAGGGCCTCTCTCCTCTGGAGAGGCTTTGCTTTTAGCGTACCCTAGCCTAGTCATACGTTTCCTGGTGGTGGGCTGATGCTTTCACCGTAGATTTTTGTTTTGTGGGATGTTGAGCTTTGAAGAAAGGCTTACAGAGACCGAGCTTGGGCCTTCGGGTAGTTCTGTATATTAAAATATTTTGCAGTGTGTGTTAAATAGTTATGTTGTTTATGTTGTTTATTAGGATAGAATGAGTTGGGGCTAGTTAGGTTGGGTGGGTGTGGGAAGGGGTCTTTTATTTGTGCTTTTAAGTGTTTTATGTGTGTATTGAAGTGGGAGGCCTGCATCTAGCCCTGGACTATGCGGACATGGGTGGACATGGGGCGAGGGGCTAGATGTGGGTGGTGGAGGTAGGGCTGGCCTCGGACTATGCGGACACGAGAGAGACGTGAGGCGGAGGTCAGCCTTGGGTGAAGGGTGATGGAGTAGGTAGTGGGGGTTAGGGCTAGATTAGCGAGGTGAGGTTTGTTTTGCTTTATGTGTTATATTAATATAAAAAAATATATATATAAAAAAATAAAAAATAAAAAATTGGTGATGGAAAAAAAAAATTTAAAAAAAAAAAAATTGTTTGTTTTGTACTATTATTATTATTGTTATTATTATTATTGTTATTATTGTTTTATTTGTCTTATTTGCGTTTCTGTTTTATTGACGAGTAGTCAAGTCTTTCTTTTTTTGGGTTTTTTTGGGTTTTACAGCTGAACCGGCTAAGTAAGTTTCATTTCTTTTTTAGCATTTGTATATAGTTTGTATATAGTTTTTATAGGGTGTTGGTATGAATGTGAGTATGAGTGAGGCTGGGCCAGCTGAGAAGCTGTTCTGTTTTGTCTTGTTTTTTCTTGTCTGTTAAGTTTTGTATTTTTCTAATAAAAAAGAGTTCCCGTAACAGAGGATCTGGCTTCATGTCAGCAGAGAATTAGTCTGCATGTCATAGCAGAGAATCAGGCTTCACGTCACCCAACATTGGAACAGTCCATTGGCATATATTTAGGCCCCGGCACCCAGACAGAGGAGAGGTTCATTCAACTTTGGGTAGACTCGCAATATAATGGTAAAATGAAAATAAAAATAGGATTGAATGAGGAAGTGCCCTGGAGTACAATAATATATGGTTAAGGGGAGGTAGTTAATGTCTAATCTGGACAAGGGACGGACAGGTCCTGTCGGATCCATGCCTGGTTCATTTTTATGAACGTCAGCTTGTCCACATTGGCTGTAGACAGGCGGCTGCGTTTGTCTGTAATGACGCCCCCTGCCGTTCTGAATACACGTTCAGACAAAACGCTGGCCGCCGGGCAGGCCAGCACCTCCAAGGCATAAAAGGCTAGCTCTGGCCACGTGGACAATTTAGAGACCCAGAAGTTGAATGGGGCCGAACCATCAGTCAGTCCGTGGAGGGGTGTGCACACGTACTGTTCCACCATGTTAGTGAAATGTTGCCTCCTGCTAACACGTTGCGTATCAGGTGGTGGTGCAGTTAGCTGTGGCGTGTTGACAAAACTTTTCCACATCTCTGCCATGCTAACCCTGCCCTCAGAGGAGCTGGCCGTGACACAGCTGGCTTGGCGACCTCTTGCTCCTCCTCTGCCTTGGCCTTGGGCTTCCACTTGTTCCCCTGTGACATTTGGGAATGCTCTAAGTAGCGCGTCTACCAACGTGCGCTTGTACTCGCGCATCTTCCTATCACGCTCCAGTGCAGGAAGTAAGGTGGGCACATTGTCTTTGTAGCGTGGATCCAGCAGGGTGGCAACCCAGTAGTCCGCACACGTTAAAATGTGGGCAACTCTGCTGTCGTTGTGCAGGCACTGCAGCATGTAGTCGCTCATGTGTGCCAGGCTGCCCAGGGGTAAGGACAAGCTGTCCTCTGTGGGAGATGTATCATCATCGTCCTGCGTTTCCCCCCAGCCACGCACCAGTGATGGGCCCGAGCTGCGTTGGGTGCCACCCCGTTGTGATCATGCTTCATCCTCATCCTCCTCCACCTCCTCCTCATCCTCGTCCTCCTCGTCCTCCAGTAGTGGGCCCTGGCTGGCCACATTTGTACCTGGCCTCTGCTGTTGCAAAAAACCTCCCTCTGAGTCACTTCGAAGAGACCGGCCTGAATGTGCTAAAAATGACCCCTCTTCCTCCTCCTCCTCCTCCTGGGCCACCTCCTCTTCCATCATCGCCCTAAGTGTTTTCTCAAGGAGACATAGAAGTGGTATTGTAACGCTGATAATGGCGTCATCGCCACTGGCCATGTTGGTGGAGTACTCGAAACAGCGCAACAGGGCACACAGGTCTCGCATGGAGGCCCAGTCGTTGGTGGTGAAGTGGTGCTGTTCCGCAGTGCGACTGACCCGTGCGTGCTGCAGCTGAAACTCCACTATGGCCTGCTGCTGCTCGCACAGTCTGTCCAGCATGTGCAAGGTGGAGTTCCACCTGGTGGGCACGTCGCATATGAGGCGGTGAGCGGGAAGGCCGAAGTTACGCTGTAGCGCAGACAGGCGAGCAGCGGCAGGATGTGAATGCCGGAAGCGCGAACAGACGGCCCGCACTTTATGCAGCAGCTCTGACATGTCGGGGTAGTTGTGAATGAACTTCTGCACCACCAAATTCAGCACATGCGCCAGGCAAGGGATGTGCGTCAAACCGGCTAGTCCCAGAGCTGCAACGAGATTTCGCCCATTATCGCACACCACCAGGCCGGGCTTGAAGCTCACCGGCAGCAACCACTCGTCGGTCTGTTGTTCTATACCCCGCCACAACTCCTGTGCGGTGTGGGGCCTGTCCCCCAAACATATGAGTTTCAGAATGGCCTGCTGACGTTTACCCCGGGCTGTGCTGAAGTTGGTGGTGAAGGTGTGTGGCTGACTGGATGAGCAGGTGGAAGAAGAGGAGGAGGAGGAAGCCGAGAAGGAGGAGGTGGCAACAGGAGGCAAAGAATGTTGCCCTGCGATCCTTGGCGGCGGAAGGACGTGCGCCAAACAGCTCTCCGCCTGGGGCCCAGCTGCCACTACATTTACCCAGTGTGCAGTTAGGGAGATATAGCGTCCCTGGCCGTGCTTACTGGTCCACGTATCTGTGGTTAGGTGGACCTTGCTACAGATGGCGTTGCGCAGTGCACACTTGATTTTATCGGATACTTGGTTGTGCAGGGAAGGCACGGCTCTCTTGGAGAAGTAGTGGCGGCTGGGAACAACATACTGTGGGACAGCAAGCGACATGAGCTGTTTGAAGCTGTCTGTGTCCACCAGCCTAAATGACAGCATTTCATAGGCCAGTAGTTTCGAAATGCTGGCATTCAGGGCCAGGGATCGAGGGTGGCTAGGTGGGAATTTACGCTTTCTCTCAAATGTTTGTGAGATGGAGAGCTGAACGCTGCCGTGTGACATGGTTGAGACGCTTGGTGACAGAGGTGGTGGTGGTGTTGGTGGTACATCCCCTGTTTGCTGGTGCCAACGTTCCTCCAGAGGCGGAGGAAGAGGCCGAGGCGGCAGCAGCAGAAGAGGCCGAGGCAGCAGCAGCAGAAGAGGCCGAGGCGGCAGCAGCAGAAGAGGTAGCAGGGGGAGCCTGAGCGACTTCCTTGTTTTTAAGGTGTTTACTCCACTGCAGTTCATGCTTTGCATGCAGGTGCCTGGTCATGCAGGTTGTGCTAAGGTTCAGAACGTTAATGCCTCGCTTCAGGCTCTGATGGCACAGCGTGCAAACCACTCGGGTCTTGTCGTCAGCACATTGTTTGAAGAAGTGCCATGCCAGGGAACTCCTTGAAGCTGCCTTTGGGGTGCTTGGTCCAAGATGGCGGCGGTCAGTAGCAGGCGGAGTCTCTTGGCGGCGGGTGTTCTGCTTTTGCCCACTGCTCCCTCTTTTGCTACGCTGTTGGCTGGGTCTCACCACTGCCTCTTCCTCCGAACTGTGAAAGTCAGTGGCACGACCTTCATTCCATGTGGGGTCTAGGACCTCATCGTCCCCTGCATCGTCTTCCACCCAGTCTTGATCCCTGACCTCCTGTTCAGTCTGCACACTGCAGAAAGACGCAGCAGTTGGCACCTGTGTTTCGTCATCATCAGAGACATGCTGAGGTGGTATTCCCATGTCCTCATCATCAGGAAACATAAGTGGTTGTGCGTCAGTGCAGTCTATGTCTTCCACCGCTGGGGAAGGGCTAGGTGGATGCCCTTGGGAAACCCTGCCAGCATAGTTTTCAAACAGCATAAGAGACTGCTGCATAACTTGAGGCTCAGACAGTTTCCCTGATATGCATGGGGGTGATGTGACAGACTGATGGGGTTGGTTTTCAGGCACCATCTGTGCGCTTTCTGCAGAAGACTGGGTGGGAGATAATGTGAACGTGCTGGATCCACTGTCGGCCACCCAATTGACTAATGCCTGTACCTGCTCAGGCCTTACCATCCTTAGAACGGCATTGGGCCCCACCATATATCGCTGTAAATTCTGGCGGCTACTGGGACCTGAGGTAGTTGGTACACTAGGACGTGTGGATGTGGCAGAACGGCCACGTCCTTTCCCAGCACCAGAGGGTCCACTAACACCACCACGACCATGTCCACGTCCGTGTCCCTTAATAGATGTTTTCCTCATTGTTATCGTTCACAACAACAAAAATATTATTTGGCCCAATGTATTGTATTCAAATTCAGCTGAATATAAATTTGAGGCCTAGTATTTAGGCGCTGGGTGACAGGTATAGATTTACTGACAGAATTAGACTTAGAAATACACAGTAGCGTGTGTGTGAAGTTATTCTGAATGACCCTATGTGCACCTTGAATATTATATACCCTTTTAGGGATGTATTTAAAGTAGGCCTGATACAGCAGAAACCACTAAATTAGGAAATTGCTAAATTGGGAATTGTATTTCAACCCAGAACAAAAAATGTGCTTTGACGGACACTAAATAACTTGCCCAGCCAGAACAGTACAGCAGTAACAACAGATTTAGCGGGATATAAATTTGAGGCCTAGTATTTAGGCGCTGGGTGACAGTTATTGATTTACTGACAGAATTAGACTTGGAAATGCACAGTAGCGTGTGTGTGAAGTTATTCTGAATGACCCTATGTGCACCTTGAATATTATATACCCTTTTAGGGATAGATTTAAAATAGCTCTGATACAGCAGAAACCACTAAATTAGGAAATTGCTAAATTGGGAATTGTATTTCAACCCAGAACAAAAAATGTGCTTTGACGGACACTAAATAACTTGCCCAGCCAGAACAGTACAGCAGTAACGACAGATTTAGCGGGATATAAATTTGAGGCCTAGTATTTAGGCGCTGGGTGACAGGTATAGATTTACTGACGGAATTAGACTTGGAAATGCACAGTAGCGTGTGTGTGAAGTTATTCTGAATGACCCTATGTGCACCTTGAATATTATATACCCTTTTAGGGATAGATTTCAAATAGCTCTGATACAGCAGAAACCACTAAATTCGGAAATTGCTAAATTGGGAATTGTATTTCAACCCAGAACAAAAAATGTGCTTTGACGGACACTAAATAACTTGCCCAGCCAGAACAGTACAGCAGTAATGACAGATTTAGCGGGATATAAATTTGAGGCCTAGTATTTAGGCGCTGGGTGACAGGTATAGATTTACTGACGGAATTAGACTTGGAAATGCACAGTAGCGTGTGTGTGAAGTTATTCTGAATGACCCTATGTGCACCTTGAATATTATATACCCTTTTAGGGATAGATTTCAAATAGCTCTGATACAGCAGAAACCACTAAATTAGGAAATTGCTAAATTGGGAATTGTATTTCAACCCAGAACAAAAAATGTGCTTTGACGGACACTAAATAACTTGCCCAGCCAGAACAGTACAGCAGTAACGACAGATTTAGCAGGATATAAATTTGAGGCCTAGTATTTAGGCGCTGGGTGACAGGTATAGATTTACTGACGGAATTAGACTTGGAAATGCACAGTAGCGTGTGTGTGAAGTTATTCTGAATGACCCTATGTGCACCTTGAATATTATATACCCTTTTAGGGATAGATTTCAAATAGCTCTGATACAGCAGAAACCACTAAATTCGGAAATTGCTAAATTGGGAATTGTATTTCAACCCAGAACAAAAAATGTGCTTTGACGGACACTAAATAACTTGCCCAGCCAGAACAGTACAGCAGTAACGACAGATTTACCGGGATATAAATTTGAGGCCTAGTATTTAGGCGCTGGGTGACAGGTATAGATTTACTGACAGAATTAGACTGGGATATGGCCAAAAAATAACCACACTATTGCTGGTTAAATGCACTTGGTGTGACAGCTTGACCAACCACACTACTGAGGGTTAAATGCACTTGGTGACAGGCGCAGCTTGCCCCTGATGTAGTATATGGCCAAAAAATGAACAGACTATTGCTGGTTAAATGCACTTGGTGTGACAGCTTGACCAACCACACTACTGAGGGTTAAATGCACTTGGTGACAGGCGCAGCTTGCCCCTGATGTAGTATATGGCCAAAAAATAAACAGACTATTGCTGGTTAAATGCACTTGGTGTGACAGCTTCACCCTGATGTAGGCTGTAGCCAAAAAACAACCACACCATTGAGGGTTAAATGCACTTGGTGACAGGCGCAGCTTGCCCCTGATGTAGTATATGGCCAAAAAATAAACAGACTATTGCTGGTTAAATGCACGTGGTGTGACAGCTGCACCCTGATGTAGGCTGTAGCCAAAAAACAACCACACCATTGAGGGTTAAATGCACTTGGTGACAGGCGCAGCTTGCCCCTGATGTAGTATATGGCCAAAAAATAAACAGACTATTGCTGGTTAAATGCACGTGGTGTGACAGCTGCACCCTGATGTAGGCTGTAGCCAAAAAACAACCACACCATTGAGGGTTAAATGCACTTGGTGACAGGCGCAGCTTGCCCCTGATGTAGTATATGGCCAAAAAATAAACAGACTATTGCTGGTTAAATACACTTGGTGTGACAGCTTCACCCTGATGTAGGCTTTAGCCAAAAAACAACCACACCATTGAGGGTTAAATGCACTTGGTGACAGGCGCAGCTAGCCCCTGATGTAGTATATGGCCAAAAAATAAACAGACTATTGCTGGTTAAATGCACTTGGTGTGACAGCTTCACCCTGATGTAGGCTTCAGCCAAAAAACAACCACACCATTGAGGGTTAAATGCACTTGGTGACAGGCGCAGCTTGCCCCTGATGTAGTATATGGCCAAAAAATAAACAGACTATTGCTAGTTAAATGCACTTGGTGTGACAGCTTCACCCTGATGTAGGCTTTAGCTAAAAAACAACCCCACCATTGAGGGTTAAATGCACTTGGTGACAGGCGCAGCTTGCCCCTGATGTAGTATATGGCCAAAAAATAAACAGACTATTGCTGGTTAAATGCACGTGGTGTGACAGCTTCACCCTGATGTAGGCTGTAGCCAAAAAACAACCACACCATTGAGGGTTAAATGCACTTGGTGACAGGCGCAGCTTGCCCCTGATGTAGTATATGGCCAAAAAATAAACAGACTATTGCTGGTTAAATGCACTTGGTGTGACAGCTTCACCCTGATGTAGGCTTTAGCCAAAAAACAACCACACCATTGAGGGTTAAATGCACTTGGTGACAGGCGCAGCTTGCCCCTGATGTAGTATATGGCCAAAAAATAAACAGACTATTGCTGGTTAAATGCACTTGGTGTGACAGCTTCACCCTGATGTAGGCTTTAGCCAAAAAACAACCACACCATTGAGGGTTAAATGCACTTGGTGACAGGCGCAGCTTGCCCCTGATGTAGTATATGGCCAAAAAATAAACAGACTATTGCTAGTTAAATGCACTTGGTGTGACAGCTTCACCCTGATGTAGGCTTTAGCCAAAAAACAACCACACCATTGAGGGTTAAATGCACTTGGTCGCAGCTTGTGCTGGTGCACCAGAAGACACAAAATGGCCGCCGATCACCCCAGAAAAAAGTGACTGACAAACGGTCTGGGCAGCCTAAAAACAGTGAGCAATTGAGTATCAGCAGCTCAATGACCCACAGCTGCAGATCGATCAATAATCAAGTCCTTTGGAGGAGTTAATCTGCCTAATCTCGCCCTACTTTCGCAGCCGCAACCTCTCTCTATGCTAATCAGAGCAGAGTGACGGGCGGCGCTATGTGACTCCAGCTTAAATAGAGGCTGGGTCACATGGTGCTCTGGCCAATCACAGCCATGCCAATAGTAGGCATAGCTGTGATGGCCTCTTGGGGCAAGTACTATGACGCTTGTTGATTGACTGCTTTGCAGCCTTTCAAAAAGCGCCAAGAAAGCGTCACAAAAGCGTCACAAAAGCGCCAAGAAAGCGACGAACACCGAACCCGAACCCGGACTTTTACGAAAATGTCCGGGTTCGGGTCCGTGTCACGGACACCCCAAAATTCGGTACGAACCCGAACTATACAGTTTGAGTTCGCTCATCCCTATTAGGAAGCTCTTAAGTAAAGCCTTGGACAAAACTATTAAAAGCATCTAAGTATCCCCCCTGTCCACCTTATAAATACCGAAAAATAAAGTCTTATAACCTGCCTGTCTCGTCACCAATCTGCCCAAGGGGCGGCGTTTAATCTCAAATTGCGCCCAGCCAGCCGCTCCCAACTGCCGTTCTGAAGCCCCGCCCAGCTCATCAATATTCACTTCGCTGGGCAGCGGCTACAACTCTCCCCAGTCAAGATCCTGCGCAGGGCCGGGCGCAAGCGCAGAAGATTAGACGAGGGCGATGCCAAGAGGATTCAATTGCCCATGCGCAGGATCTTGACTGGGGAGAGTTGTAGCCGCCGCCCAGCGAAGTGAATATTGATGAGCTGGACGGGGCTTCAGAACGGCAGTTGGGAGCGGCTGGCTGGGCGCAATTTGAGATTAAACGCCGCCCCTTGGGCAGATTGGTGACGAGACAGGCAGGTTATAAAACTAAATTTTTCGGTATTTATAAGGTGGACAGGGGGGATACTTAGATGCTTTTAATAGACTGTATAAGACCTGTAATGTCATATATATAACTAAATATGCTGATTTGGCCTGTCAGTGTCCCTTTAAGCAAGCAGCTTCAAGCAAACAAAGAAACAAAGACTAACAGCTTCACCCATCTGGCAAGGGGGGGGGGGGGGCGTCCTCTCTGCACACGTATGTGGCAGAAAATATTTATATGTATCTATGTGCTTTTGGCCAATAGTAAAGATAAACGCCACCCTATATTCCCCCCACTTTTTCCTGTTCTATATTTACTACTGTTCTGCAATAAAGTTGAGAAGTTAGTTTGACCATACCTGAGTCAGTGTGATTTCTTCTGTGCATGCACATTGTGATACAATGATGGGTATGGTCTGGGCAGTGGCGTACACACAATCCACGGGGCCCCGGTGCGAAACTGATCCATGGGGCCCCCTTCCGTCGAGGCCCCCCCCCAACCCGCTGCCGTGCGTGTATGCATGTGTGTGTATATATACAGACGTGGACAAAATTGTTGGTACCCTTTGGTCAATGAAAGAAAAAGTCACAATGGTCACAGAAATAACTTTAATCTGACAAAAGTAATAATAAATTAAAATTCTATAAATGTTAACCAATGAAAGTCAGACATTGTTTTTCAACCATGCTTCAACAGAATTATGTAAAAAAATAAACTCATGAAACAGGCATGGACAAAAATGATGGTACCCCTAACTTAATATTTTGTTGCGCAACCTTTTGAGGCAATCACTGCAATCAAACGCTTCCTGTAACTGTCAATGAGACATCTGCACCTCTCAGCAGGTATTTTGGCCCACTCCTCATGAGCAAACTGCTCCAGTTGTGTCCGGTTTGAAGGGTGCCTTTTCCAGACTGCATGTTTCAGCTCCTTCCAAAGATGCTCAATAGGATTGAGGTCAGGGCTCATAGAAGGCCACTTTAGAATAGTCCAATTTTTTCCTCTTAGCCATTCTTGGGTGTTTTTAGCGGTGTGTTTTGGGTCATTGTCCTGTTGCAAGACCCATGACCTGCGACTGAGACCAAGCTTTCTGACACTGGCTAGTACATTTCTCTCTAGAATTCCTTGATAGTCTTGAGATTTCATTGTACCCTGCACAGATTCAAGACACCCTGTGCCAGACGCAGCAAAGCAGCCCCAGAACATAACAGAGCCTCCTCCATGTTTCACAGTAGGGACAGTGTTCTTTTCTTGATATGCTTCATTTTTTCGTCTGTGAACATACAGCTGATGTGCCTTGGCAAAAACTTCGATTTTTGTCTCATCTGTCCACAGGACATTCTCCCAGAAGCTTTGTGGCTTGTCAACATGTAGTTTGGCATATTCCAGTCTTGCTTTTTTATGATTCGTTTTCAACAATGGTGTCCTCCTTGGTCGTCTCCCATGTAGTCCACTTTGGCTCAAACAACGACGGATGGTGCGATCTGACACTGATGTTCCTTGAGCATGAAGTTCACCTTGAATCTCTTTAGAAGTCTTTCTAGGCTCTTTTGTTACCATTCGGATTATCCGTCTCTTAGATTTGTCATCAATTTTCCTCCTGCGGCCACGTCCAGGGAGGTTGGCTACAGTCCCATGGATCTTAAACTTATGAATAATATGTGCAACTGTACTCACAGGAACATCTAGTTGCTTGGAGATGGTCTTATAGCCTTTACCTTTAACATGCTTGTCTATAATTTTCTTTCTGATCTCTTGAGACAGCTCTTTCCTTTGCTTCCTCTGGTCCATGTCGAGTGTGGTACACACCATATCACCAAACAACACAGTGATTACCTGGAGCCATATATATAGGCCCAATGGCTGATTACAAGGTTGTAGACACCTGTGATGCTAATTAGTGGACACACCTTGAATTAACATGTCCCTTTGGTCACATTATGTTCTGTGTTTTCTAGGGGTACCATCATTTTTGTCCATGCCTGTTTCATGAGTTTATTTTTTTACATAATTCTGTTGAAGCATGGTTGAAAAACAATGTCTGACTTTCATTGGTTAACATTTATAGAATTTTAATTTATTATTACTTTTGTCAGATTAAAGTTATTTCTGTGACCATTGTGACTTTTTCTTTCATTGACCAAAGGGTACCAACAATTTTGTCCACGTCTGTATATATATATATATATATATATACTGTATATTACTATATACAACAGGATGATATTCTGAGCTACTAGCAATGATTTAAGATCATTAGGCTACAGAAATATAGCAGAGTTAGTTATAAAGCCATTGATAGGCCAATGAAGTATTTTACCATATGAAGGCAAAAGAAATGCATGACAAAACCAGCTCTGCTACATCCAAGCATATACTAGAAGCTCAATAGAAGTGCCTACACAAAAGAGCTGCATCCCAAGACAACAAAAAACCCATTACTTCATAGCACAAGTCACCAGTCATAACTTTACATACATTGCCCAACTCTCAGCCCCCATCAGACCTCACTCTGAAAGCCGGACCGGCTTCTTTGCGCAGCGCTCTCCCTCTCCCTTTCTTTTCCGGCGCCTTCTCCCTGTCCCTGCATCTCAACGTCATGTCCGGCACACCGCACTGCCGGCCGGGGAGGAGACTCAGGGGCAGGAGCGTACATAAAAATCACTGGGCCCCATAGCAGGAATCTAAATTGGGCCCCCATTCCCCTTTTATAGCCCCTCCCTTTGTTCCATGAACTATTCTTGCTGCTGCGTTTTATAATTTATGCCATCAGTGTACTGATATGTGAGGTACGGGGTATAATATATGCAGTGTATACAGTATATACAGTAGTGTAATATGTGAGGTATAATAGATGCAGTGTGTACAGGTATATAATAAATACAGCAGTGTATTGACACCTCATACCTCACATATCAGTACACTGCTGTATATACTATATATCTGTACACACTGCATCTATTATACCTTGTACCTCACATATACAGTATATACAGTAGTGTAATATGTGAGGTATAATAGATGCAGTGTGTACAGGTATATAGTAAATACAGCAGTGTATTGACACCTCATACCTCACATATCAGTACACTGCTGTATATACTATAGATCTGTACACACTGCATCTATTATACCTCGTACCTCACATATATAGTATATACAGCAGTGTACTGATATCTGTACACACAGCATCTATTATACCTTGTACCTCACATATCAGTGCACTGCGGTATATACTATATATCTGTACATATTGCATGTATAATACTGTGTAATATATGCAGTGTGTGTGTGTATGTGTGTGTATATATATATATATATATATATACACACACACACACACACAGAGCAGTGTATTGATGTGAGACATAGAAGGTATAATACTGTAGCTGCAGTGTTTACAGATATATGTGGTCAGTTACACATTATGGTCACTGTGTGTGTGAGGTACATGAGGTAGTGGTCACTGTAACTGTCTGAAGTATTATATATGAGTGAGCAATGAGTAAAAACAGGGCATGGAGGGGGGGTAAATGATGAAAAGTGGAGGACCTCCTCTTACCACTCCAGTCCAGTCTGTATGAATTAACGCAGAGCTGATTGTGAACTGCTAATACTTGCTGTTAGGGGTTGAAGGACCTGGGATGATGTCATCACAGGTCCTGGCAGATATACCTTTGAAACCTAGGAACTACACCAATTTTGGTGCAGTTCCTTTGCTAGATTCTGCAGGACCTGTGATGTTGAATATGATGTCATCACAGGTCCTGGCAGATGCACTGTTCTAACCTGGGAACTACACTTTACACTGTGCAGTTCCCTTACAGGACCTCTGATGACATCATCAAAGGTCCTTTAGCTTTAGAAAGATAAATAGGAGCAATTAGGGGGCGGGGCCTCTCCTCCACTTCGGGCCCCGTCTGCCTTTATGGTAGGTAGCCACTGCTCAGGGGGAGGAGACTCAAGGGAGGGTAGGGCTGGCAGCAAGGAAACTCAACACTGGGGGGGCGGGCCCCGGGCCGGCCGCCCGGGTTATACAGGCACGGCACTACTGCAGGGAGGAGACTTAGGGGGAGGAGACTCAAGGGAGGGTAGGGCTGGCAGCAGAGAAACTCAACACTGGGGGGCGGGCCCCGGGCCAGCCGCTCGGGTTATACAGGCACAGTACTACTGCAGGGAGGGTCCACAGGCGGCCGGGCCCCCTGGAGTGCCGGGCCCGGTCGCAAGTGCGACCCCTGCGACCCCTGTATGTACGCCACTGGGTCTGGGGAAAAAGGTATTTTCCTCCCAGCGTGTGCTGTTGGGCTGATTTGCAGCCAGGTGGGATCAATCACCCGACTGGATTTTAAGTGCCGGTCCGGTTTTTAACAGCACCAAGCTGTTCTTAAAAGACGGCTGGGCTCAACAGCAAAGTGTATGTGTGTGTTGGGATCTGAGGCTTGTGCCGTGCTGGAGGACTGAGACCCGTGTTTAGGGGAAACAGGCCCCCTAAAAGCCTGCTATGGACTGCTGGAGATAGAACTGCCAACACAGTGATTTTTGCTGTGTAGACTTTCCATTGTGTGTGAACTAACACCAAGACTGCAAAGTGACGTTTTGTTTTTGCCTTATGTGTGAATAAACACTGACGTTTGATTCAAGAGCTGATAATTTGCCTCTGTACTGAGTCCGCATACCCTGTCTACCAGAGCGAATCCCCTCAACATATACCTGAAATACCATTCTAATTTGGAACAACAGAGCAAATTCTAATTGCCCTGTTTAGGGGTGAGTTTAACAACACAATTAACTCAAGATTATGTACTGTAGGATAATAAAAATAACTCTGTAGTTTATGGACAGCACCTATATAAATAAACTGGGATTTATTTCTATTCAGGAACATAGCTACATATTTTGCTGCAGTCAATCCAACAGACTAAAAATGTACAAATGAGCATGTATGTTTATGTATTAAATAGAGCAATATGCATCAGTGTTATCTTTATGTATTATATAGAGAGCTCTGTGCCAGTTTGTATCTTTATGTATTATATGGAGCTCTATGTATCAGTATTATTTTTATGTATTAGGCTACTTTCACATTAGCGTTAGCAGGGTCCGGCAGGCTGTTCCGGTAAGGGAACAGCCTGCTGGACCCGTACTAACAGTAGCCCATGTGTGCCGCCAGAAGTCCGCTCCAACTTCATTCACTATAATGGGGACGGGTTGGAAGTCCGGCCGCATCACGGCAAACATGCAGAGAGGAGGCTGGACAAAAACGGCAGCATGTATTATCAATTATCAATATTAGGGGTGCTGTGGGTGTATTATTGAGCACAATATGGAGGGCATTACTAATGGGGTTGCTAATTGATTGATAATGGAAGATTATCATTGTATAGGGAGATTCCACCTTTGTATGCTACACCCTGCTTCCATTTATTTTCTTCTGACTACTCACATTCAATTATGAACCCTTAAAAACCTTTGAAAATAATCATTGCAATTTGCAAGCAGAATTTCATTATTAGAGATGAGAGAATTTAAAAAAAATTTAATTCTGCCGTTTCGCCAAATCTTTTGATAAAATTTGGTTCAATCCGAATGTTATTTGCGGTAAATAGTGTTAAAAGCTATTCCCTGGCTGCAGAGAGCCTTTATAGAGGTATAGAACACTGTGCCTTGCAGTAACACACATAGGGAATCTGCTGTGGTAGTGAAACAATACTGTGAGTCAGTATGACATGCAGATGACAGGCGTTGCTCTTAGAATCACTGCACACTTAACTTATTTGGGCAGTCACGGGGCTAAAACTGAACAAATAACTCAAGTATGAACTCAGCCTTACAGGTCGATATTAGTGCGAAGAAGCGCACTCTTTTTACACTGTTGTCAGCTGATTCCCATATTAAACGCTTACACAAGTAGAGCCCCCCGACAGAGTGGAGAGGGTGTCAGCAGTAAGTTTGTGTTGACGTTGCTGATTATTTTTCCCTTCCTCTAACCTTTCAGAACAATAACTTCCAAAAAAGGATCATTTCTGCTGAGCATCTGCCCTCACTTGGTCATCATTTGGTCAGTAATCATCAGTATCCAATTGTCCCAGCAGTGGAGGCTGAGGACACGGAGGATGAGGTGGTAGAGGCGGACATTGTCGCAGGACCAATGGCGTTATGTTGGGTATTTATTTCATATAAGATATGAAATCACAAAAATTATGATTTCATATTTTTATGAAATATGAAAAATGAAAAATTTAATTGGCGGACATATAAACGCCAGTTCTTTTATTGATGAGATCTAAAGTTTATTTGTGCAGCCAATGAAACAGGGTGCACTTAATTATACAAAATATAATTTATTATAAATACAAGCAGTAAAAATGGCATACAAATGAATACAAAGATGATATCAAAATTTACCATAAGATGGTGCTCCACCGTTTACAGGCTCACTTAATTTACTACACCAAGTACAATACAATACTACCTTTTCCTTTTATCAAATTATTACCGATTAATATACTGGTTATCAAAATATTATAATGCAACAAACAAAAAAAAATAATATAGAAATGAATCTGTGGAAAATCCCTTATGCTCAATCAGAGAATATGGCAGTAAGAGACACCTTATAAATACGCCCGTTGACCTAACTACAGATAATAAAATCCGATCAGAGATTCCACTCTGATAGCAATATTACAGGAATTCTAATGATGTGCACGTTCATTAAAATTTCCCATAAAATTATTGTTTTAACACTATTGACCCACTAATAATGGGGTCTCAACTATATGCCAATTGGAGCGATTTATAATTACTGCAAATAAAATAGTTTATACATTACCCCTTTCTTTGGGATAAAGAGCTTTTAGAAGGGACCCAGCTTTCCAAGATTTAGATCTATCCTGTCCTGTGGTATGTTCCTGATGTGTGAAGTGATGCTGAATCTGAAGAACTCCCAAGTAATGTTTTTATCAAGTGCCCTCACTTTCCCCAAAAACTGGATTCTATATTCTCATCCTTATCTATGTCCATCCCCTCTTGGATTAGGGATTTCCAATTAGATAAGGTGGGTGTGACGTATGATAATCATGGAGATGATGTCATTTTATTGGCAGTCCTGAGAAACTTCCGCCCATCTACCACTTGATGGCACTGCTGTATCATATAGCAATTTTAAGAATTAACATATATATATGGTTTCATTGCACCACTTAAACTTTGACCTTGTCCACCCTAAATCAATTAGGAGGGACTCTTTCTGACATTTTGCTCAGACTGACTGGCGGTATTAGAAGTTTCAGTAATCCTTGAATTTATGGGGCAGATAAGAGTATAATGGGTTTTAGAAAGTTTTCTCCTGGCTTGTGTATCTTAGCCATCCAAACGACTGATTAATTGCCAACTAAGATAACGAAGTTCTTCTCTAAAACAATATCCTCTTAGTATAAAATCAGCTTATATGCTTCTATAGAATATATTCTCATTGATATATATACATTAATAATACTTGGTTATAATACATCAATATTGCATAGTATATATGAATCATTAACAAGTTCAAACGCTAAATAAATGCACACAGGAATATATATATATATATATATATATGAATAGATATCTATTCCACACCAGATGTGTTTTATGGACGTCTCTTATCAGATCATGGTTTAGCCATGAAACATCCATTGTTCCTCAGACAGACATGTTTAGAGAAACCAGTGTTTTTAAGCAATAACCTCTTTTGACCCCGGTAGTTGATGTGAGACCCATTGCATTCTCTAAGATACCACATCTGTTGGCAATAACTTTTAAAACAATATACATTGTATGCCAGTGATCATCATGGCCTTCTCTGGCTTATTCCAACAGAGAGTTTGGCCTCTTAAAGGTAATGTGAATCTCCATTTTGGTTCTAATATTGTCAGACCTTAATGTGCAGATATAAATATGCCCGACAGTTAGAACATGTAGGCGGAAGCGGCGTCACCTGGCCAACTTGCTGATGTGGCTGGACAGGAACCACATTTACCCAGTGGGCCATAAAGGACACATATTGTCCTTGACCGTAGTTATAGCTACCGACCAATTTTCCCAAAAAAGGCTGTTTCACAAAAAAAACAAATCATCACTGAATGGCTAATCTACGTAATTCGGTCTGTACAGCAACAATCACCCAGCAATTTTCCAGTATTCTTTTTCCTATTAATACACCCACAAAACATAAAAACACCAATCACAATTCACCACAGAACGGCTAATAGGACGTATGTATCTATCCTATTAATACACCCAGTAAATGGCTGTATTTGAGAAAGGAGGACAAGTATCCAGCTTCTAAAATAAAAAACTTTATTTCATGTGGTAAAAACTTTCCAACACAAGACAGGGTACAAGGTCTACACTTTTCCAATCCCGGTCCAAATCTAACAGGATCTTAGTGTCACGTGATTTTCATTGTAGGGTGATATATAAAACCTGCATAAGAACCTCCCATTATATATTAAAAAAAGAAAAAAACATAAATATACACATGTACATTTCCACACACTGATAAAATAAAAAAAAATTATAGCAAAAATAGAAAGAATATCAATGGTATTGCAATATCAGATCATATCTTTTGTTGAGGCCAGCGGAGAAGCATGTTCCTACTTTAAACATTCAGAAAGCTTCTCGGATGAGAAACTTCCTTTTGCGGTCTCCCCCTCTAACAGGTGGAGTAACTCTTTCCACTCCCTCAACCGCAAGTAATGACATGTCCCCATCATGAACCATAGCAAAGTGCAGACTGGCCGCATATACATTGAGGGTTTTGAAATGGGGCACGTCAGATATATGCTTTCTTATTCTAGTTTTTTATCGAATTGGTTGTACAACCTACATATTGCAGCTGGCAGGTTTTGCATGTAATTAAATATATGGCAAAATCAGTATTACAATTTGAATATGACTTAATGTCATGGCTTCTGCCATTAGCTACAGATTTGAAGGTCGTACTCACTACCATATGGCTTCAACAAATGCATTTTGCATGGCCAGATTTATAACTGCCTTTGCAGGTGAGTCATATGAGTTTAACATTAGGACGTTCTCGAATCCCAGTGGCCACTATTTCATTCCACTCTCTATCAAAATATAAAACTGGTAAATGGCGCTTTACTATTCTACAAATTTCTTGATATTCCTCACTGTATTTTGTAGTGAATGTGACTTGTTTGCTTTTTGATTTGGGCATTGATCGTTATTTTTTCTTTGTTTTGCTAGGAAAAAAAATCAATGCCTTTTTTTTATATATAATGGGAGGTTCATCTCCAGGTTTTATATATCACCCTACAATGAAATGCACGTAACACTAAGATTCTGTTGGAAAGGTGTGACGGGGATTTATAAGGAGTAGGGGGATTTGGTATCATTGTCATGAGTAAGGGCAGGTATTGGATGGTCTGAAAAGTGTAGATCTTGTACCTTGTCTTGTGTTGGAAAGTTTTTACCGCATGAAATAAAGTCCTTCATTTTAGAAGCTGGACACTTTTTTCTCCTTTCTCAAGTTGTCACAGTCAAGTCTAGACTGTGTCCATGCTTCTTGAATTGTCTATGCAGGTAAATGTTTTTTTCTGAATTGGAGTTATGTAAATGGCTGTTGTACAATGGAACTTCACTGCTCAATGGCAAATATATTAGTTTTTTTACACTAATACACGCCACAAAAGGCTTTATAACATATAACTGCACCGCTGAACGGCAAATAAGACATAAAAATATTTCCTTGCAATAAACCCTGTTAATGGCTGTAACACCCCAATAACAAATACGGTTTGCTGGAATTACAGAGCTGTATGATGGCAATTTGGGTGCCCTGTCAGTGCATCAAGGTGTAATAGGATTGTTCCCTCTGTAACCTCCCCTTCTGAACCCTGTTCAACATAAATGCTGTGGAATGATTCGCCCCTATCCTTTCCCTACACCTTGAATAATCTTTCCCTGCATTTGTAAATCGCTTTTTTAGTATAATGAAGTTTTTTCTAGCACTGTCCCTAGCACCTGCTAACCTCTCTTCCTGCACTAAGTACACTGCAAAATGGCAGAATCCAAGATGGCTGAGGCTATTTATAGGGCTGTGACATCACAGGCCTGGCTAGCTGCATGCATGGCATTATGGGTGATCCTGCCTTCCCAGAGTTCCTTGCGCCATGTCCTTACACGTGCAGCAGCCATTTTAGGAAAAAATGTGATTCGTTACCACGAATCACAAGGAAATTCAGCTTCAGTGCGAATCTAATTTTTACTGAAATTTAGATCGAATTCCACTTTGTCAGCTTTGATTCGCTCATCTCTATTCATCATAATACAGTATTGTATCTTCCAAAGGTCATATTTGGTGGGAAATATATGTGGGTACATGATATAGCAAATTCGGACTCTGATTTATTACATAAACTATGGAAAATATTGACTATTTCAATCTTATGCTATGACTCAAATAATACGTGGACCTGTCTTTAATAAGCTGTTGGGGGACAAAAGATGGATGATATAGATGGATCAAATTCTAAAAGTCTTTCTGCAAATTAGCATTTGCTCTGAAAAAATAAAAAATAAACGTCCTGTTGACATGGGTGAGAAGGAGCAAACAATCAATCAGCCTGCGGATGCCAGTGTTAGCAGTTTATATAATTACGGATGGATATCAGCTAAACCCTGTGGCCCCTCACCGTCACTCTGGTAACACATAATCTTGTTCTATTAGCTCTGAATGATGGAACACTAAGAACACTAGGATTCACAAGTGGACATGGCAATCTCAGCTACCACGTCTGGAAGGTACTGTATTACGGCAGCATAAATACAGAGATTCATGTATGCTATAGTTATATCTATTATCTATAATATTTGTGGATATGCAATGCCTAATTATTTTTAGACATAAAAGGGTTAATCTATTGAGTGTTATCATGGTTAACCTTTTAATGCCCACAAGGGGGATATTATCATATTGTAAACGCATCTGGCTCTCCAGGAGTTTGGTGCATCTGTCCCCATATGTCCACTGCAGGCCATAATTCCCTGGCAATGTTCCTTTCTACTTGACTGTTCATATGTCACTGGCTGCCGGCTCATGATGCCTGATATGCCCTGATGGGATTAATTAGCTTGGTTAGAAAATCTTAATTTTCAACTCATAGTTTTATTTTGTTTGTAGTTATTTGATATCAATATTTTTTTAACACTGAGGTCTTGCCAAACAGAGGTCACCTGATGAACACTTTATGGTCATGCCATCCAAATGCCATGAGGAATTTTAATAGTTTTTATATAGCTCCATATAAAAATATATTGAGTACATATTTAAATATTTTAAAGAGCATAGAACAACTATATATAAAATTGAAGTACCAATTTCTATATACACCGTGACCAATATCTTTCCTGGCCCAAGTAGAAACCTTTAGACCAGATATGTAAACAATTAACTCCTTCCATCATTCCTGGCATCTACTTCTTTAGTTTTATTCTACAGTATGAAGATGTAAAAAGATCTGACACAGGGGCAGCATTTCATAAATTACTACTTCAATCAATTGTTGACTCTTCATTCAATTCACTTCTGCTTTCAACAATCCTAAGCGCTGAGTGCAATCAACATGGCTCTTGGCTACTCTGTGCATGGTGGTATTGTCAATTGGTTAAATTTAGGAAAGGCTGAAAGGACAGCTGACCCCTCCTTTCCTCTTGTCCTCTCCCTACCTCCCTTTTCATGTAATTTTTTCCTTAAAGGCTATGTACACATTTGGGGGCATTTTTTGTTATTAGTGCATTGTACTTATTTTGAGCTAAAAAACTTTTTTTTGTCTTTATGAAAAATTTGAAGCCCTTTTTTCTGTACAGGACTGTGATGCTCTAGTAGCAGGATCTGAATTTTCTCTCTGATTGCTCCTTATCTCTGATCTTACAAACACTCATTATAGCCCAATTCTTATCTAGCCGATAAGAATATGGCTTGAATAAGTGTTTATAACCTCTTAGTTTTTATAGATAAAGTTTATTAGATAAAAAGGTGAAAGTAAAAACATTCACAAGCTAGTAAAACAGTTAGCCCTTTGTGGCAGAATGGCTCAATATTTGCAATAAATTAAATAAAATAATAATAATTAAATAAAAATTAGTTTAAGCCAAAAATGTACAATACAATAATAAAAAAAAAATTGCATCTGAAGGTGTACATAGTCTTCCTATTTACCATGTTAGTAGTGGTTATTAGAAATTATACCGTTCAAGAATGTTATAGCTGGCAGTGGTGATGAACCTCGTTGAGCAGCCTTCTCAAGATACCTACTCTGTTGTCTGATCGTTTGAATATTTAATATGTAATACTTCTGTCACTGCTCATTTGATGTAATTGTAAGTTTCTATTTCTTCTTGATTTTAAAACCATTAATAGACACATTTTTTTTTAAATATAAATTTAAAAAGACTGAATACGGCATTTTAGGCTGATATGTGCTGCCTGTGGAGAAGGTTTGAATGTAACTGCTGCTCTTAATACCATTGGATTATTTTTTAAATTCAGTTTTATTAAAATTGCCTGAGACTCCACTCACATACCTGATTGTCATCCTGAAACTGGCATTGTCAGAAGGACTGATTCTATAGGGGTTTGCTATTGTTCTGTCTACTCACCTCCGCTTTCTCACCTGTCACCTAGTTTGTTTGGCATCTATCCCAATACCTTCAGATATGGAATGATTGACACATCTGAGGTTTCCTAGGTGCCACTTTTCAGTTTTTTTTCTTACCTTTGTTTTCTCGACTATTGCCTATTTCACCTGGCATCTTGTCAGAGATGGTCTGCTTCCAAATGATTGGCACTGCTGGGGCTTGCAAAGTGCCGTCATTCACCCTTCACACATTACTAAGAATTTATAAACTGTCAATTCCATAATGATTGACAACACAGGGAGTTGCTAAGTTCTGCTGTTCTTTTGCACAGTTGTTTATAAAGTTTAAGTACCAATAAATTTGTTTTCGGTTGTAAACTAAATATCTAAACCAGAGGTGTAGCTAGAGGTTCAGTACAGAGGAGAGGGCAAAACAAATCCAATGCCTAAGTGGGCTCCAAATCCAGGTAATACCACACCATGACCATTACAAGTGATCAGCAGCGTTTTCCAAAATGCGATTGAGCTGTTCTTATTAATTACAAAGTAGTTAATCACGAATTGCACTTCATTGTATGTAGCAGGCACAATGAAGGGGAATGGCGATCTCGCCTCCCCACCCCCAGTGTTACCTCTAAGCTGCGCGGGCGAGCGGCCGCACAGCAATTATTGTGCCCCCGTTCACAAGTTTAATAAGTCTGCTTAATGCCCGCTCACCCGCTCATGCTGCTTGCAAAATGCCCACACACTTGCCCACACTAGTGATGAGTTCTTCCAAACTTCCTCCTTCTGTGTGCATGGCGCCGCCTACCACATAGTCCCGTGCTGCTGCTGCCTCCTCCTTTTTTTTCTGACTGAAGAAGAGGAGCAGCAGTGCATAGGGAGAGGTAACGTGGAGGCGGCATTGGCGGCACCATCTTAGAAGCTAGACTCCCGTCCTGACACTGAGAGCTGCCTGCTACATAAGTATGCTGGGGACAGACCTGGAGGGCATGCTGCTGCAGAACACAAGGGGTGAAACTACCACTGGCAAGAACACACCAACTCATCCCATATAGGTATAGGCTGTATATAGATATAGACTGTATATAGACACAGGTTATACATAGGTATAGACCATATATAGGTATAGGCCGTATATAGGTATAGGCCGTATATAGGTACATAGATATAGGCTGTATATAGTGTAAGAAGGTACCTGGAATCATCGTGGATGGAAGGTATGTGTCACCGAAGTTACTGGCCTCGGTGAAGTAAGAGGCGGTATTTTATGTGTCAGCAGCAGCTATTGCTAGCTGACACCTTGAGATTTAGCATGGCTGTCATAGCTGACCTGGGAGGGCTCTTACTGGGAGTAGTCAAAGTGCTGGGTGGGTGACTACTCCCTATGTTCAAGGCCGGGTTTTGCCAGGCATAAAAACCAGCCAGAACTGCCAGGTGTGGTGGATTTACCTCCCTCTGACAGTGGAGTTCAGGAGTCTGTGTGCTGTGAACTGAGGTCTGTGCTGGGATTTGAGGTTTGAGCCGGGCTGGAGGACTCAGGTCCCTCTAAAGGCAAACAGGCCACCTATGGACTTGATGAGGCTGAACTGCTAACAGGGTGTGAATTAACACCCAGGAGAAAAAGTCACTTTTATTGTTTATGGACTTTCCTTGTGTGTGAACAAACACCAAGCCACCTGCGTTTTGTGATACACTTTATCTGCATTTTGTTACACATCAATGTGTAAAAACTCACTGAAAAAAGTGGCCTAAACGGGTGAAAATGCTCCAAACCCAGACACTGTAGCGCGTCTATTACCGGGTGAGCAATTCCTCCGCATGCGGTCCGCAGACAACAGCAATCCCCAACAAAAAATGCGTACAATGGAGGATGCCGGTGCGGACCACATGCACCACAAGGACATCTTACACAAAATGATACATTGTGCAGATGAAAAAATATATACATACACAAATCACTGCAGAAAATGCACCAAAGTGATACGCAACTGACAATACTAGCCAATTCCTCAAGCCGATGTTAAAAGCTGAGAACTTTGCCAATATCTTCCAGTCAGGAACATATCAGAGCCCCTCACGCATTATGTTGGTAACATTATTTTGCATGCTCTTTAATGTGACAATTATCTTAGGTTTTCCTATCTCCCACTTTTGATGGCGCCGTTCCCAGCTCTGAGCCAAACCCGCTCAGCAGCTGCCAAGGCTTAGAGGGAACACTGCCCACCCCCCTCCTTCCGCATTGAACCCCTCAGATGCTGCGTTCAAGGATGATCACAGCATCTGAGAGTCACATTGAGGCCTTTCAGGGGTTAAGCATGGGTTAAAAAAATACATACTCACCTCATCCATTTGATTGCGGAGAGTCGCTGTCATGGAACCATGAACCAAACGTACAACAAGTGATGAGTGGAAATAAGAAGGCTTTATTGAAAATAAAGCTGTATGGCAAAAGTCCAAACGGATGGCTAAACCGAAGCAGGGTCTTGCGAAACCAGAGATCAGGAACCAGAAGGGTAGTCAGATGTAGCCAGGATCAGGAATCAGCAGGGTAGTCAGACGAAGCCAGGATCAGGAATCAGCAGGGTAGTCAGACGAAGCCAGGATCAGGAACCAGAAGCAGCAGCAGTCTTAGAAGCATGTGAGCACAGGAGGACCAAGCAAGGAACTGAAGCCACAGACCTCCTATATATATGAGCTAGGCATCCAGCTCCTCCCAGTGGAAAGGAGGAGCCGCAGGGTGGGAGGCTACAAGAAAACCCAGAAACCAAGATGGCCGCCAGCACATGTCAAACGAAGGAGAACAGCAAGGAGGTAAGACCATGACAGTACCTCCCCCTCAAGGGCCCCTCCTCCGCGGAGTAAGGAACGGTTTCTGAGGGAAGCGTGCGTGGAAGGCTCGGAGCAAGGCAGGAGCATGGACATCTGCGGAGGGAACCCAGGAACGCTCCTCTGGACCATAACCACGCCAATGGACCAAAAACTGCACCCGGCCGCGGACCAGGCGTGAGTCCAGGATATTGCTCACCTCATACTCCTCACGATTGCCCACTTGGACCGGACGAGGCCGAGGAATCGAGGAAGTGAAACGATTACACACCAGTGGCTTCAACAGGGAGACATGAAACACGTTGGAGATCCGCATGCCAGGAGGAAGCGCAAGGGCATAGGCTACCGGGTTTACCCTGCGAAGCACTCGGAAGGGACCAACAAAGCGAGGCGCCAGCTTGGGAGTGGGCACTCGAAGGTTGAGGTTGCGGGTGGACAACCATACGCGGTCTCCGACCTGGTAGGAAGGAGCGGGCGCTCGTCTGCGATCAGCCTGGAGTCTCTGGCGCTGCGCAGAGACCTCAAGGGACCTCTGGATCTGTACCCAAGAAGCACGTAGGACGGAAAGGTGATCCTCCACAGCCGGAATATCCTGGGGAGAGAATACCTCCGGTAACACGGCAGGTTGGAACCCATAATTGGCCATGAAGGGAGACGTCCCAGAGGAAGAGTTCACCGCCGTGTTCCTGGCAAACTCAGCCCAAGGCAGGAGGTCAACCCAATTGTCTTGGTGATCGGAGACATAGCAACGAAGGAATTGCTCCAAGGCCTGATTGGATCGTTCTGCGGCCCCATTGGACTGAGGGTGGTAGGCCGAGGAGAAAGAGAGATGAATCCCCAACTGGGAGCAAAAGGCGCGCCAGAACCTGGACACAAACTGACTCCCCCGATCCGACACAATCTCCTTGGGCAAACCGTGCAACCGGAAGACCTCCCTGGCAAAAATCGAGGCCAACTCTTGTGCAGAGGGTAACTTCTTGAGAGGAACACAGTGGCACATTTTGGAAAACCGATCCACTATCATGAGATTGACCGTATGGCCTCGGGATGCAGGGAGGTCCACAATGAAATCCATCCCCAGGTGTGACCATGGACGCTCCCCGGTGGCTATGGGTTGCAAAAGGCCCAACGGAAGGTGCCGAGGGGACTTACTCTGGGCACAAACGGAGCATGCCGCTACATATGCGGCGATGTCGGAACGTAGAGAAGGCCACCAGAACAGACGTGAAACAGCCCAGGACAGCTGATTCTTTCCAGGATGCCCCGCGGCCTTGGAGTTATGGTAGGTTCGCAACAACCGAGTGCGCAACTCCTCAGGCACAAAACACCTGCCGTTGGGTCTCCCAGAGGGAGCACCAGATTGAGCCGCCAAAATCTGCTCACCCAGGGGAGAGGTCAGGCTGATGCGAATGGCGGCCAGGATCTGATTCGGAGGTATGACCGAAGTCGGAATCGACTCCTCCCCGGACAGCTCGGAGTACTGCCGTGATAAGACTGTTCCTTCTCTCCTTTTCTCCTCCTTGCAAAGTGACTGCTTCCCTGGGACACAAACGAACTCACACCAGCAAGATTTTTATTTCTGGTTTTAGCATACCGTGCACGTCTATTTATGACTTGTATGCAGACTGATCTCCTGCATAAGCAAGTCCCTTTTTAATGTCTTAATGTGTTATACACCCTATTTTTTTCTAGTGGTGAATTATACAGAGTATATTCATTTCATTCTGTGACCATCATACCACTATTATTGAAAGATTGAGTGGTCTTGACTCTGTTGACTAATTTTAATGCTAACAATAAATAACAAGTCTTAAGTTACATATTATATCTGACTTTTTTATATATACCCAGCCATTTGAGTGCCCTCCATCCTATACAATTTTACAATATATCAAATTTTGGCATTAGGTACTGCCAATTGTGGAGAGAGCACCAATCCGTGTTTTTATTATCAGTAGAGCCTCTGTAATTTCTCCCTATAAAACTGCCGTGATAAGGCATCCGCTCTGATGTTCTTGGAACCGGGTAGGTAGGAGACCACGTAATTAAAACGTGACAAGAACAGAGCCCATCTGGCCTGACGTGGTGTCAATCTCTTGGCCTCAGAGAGGTAGGTCAGATTCTTGTGGTCCGTCAGGATGAGAACCGGAACCACCGAGCCCTCGAGCAAGTGCCTCCATTCTTTAAGGGCCTGCACGATGGCCAATAACTCCCTGTCACCAATCTGATAGTTGCACTCCGCGGAAGACAGTTTCCGGGAGTAAAATCCCACAAGGAAGCAGAGGACCCTCCGGTGTTCTACGCTGAGACAGGAGGGCGCCTACTCCCGTCTCAGACGCGTCCACCTCGAGGACAAACAGCAACCCAGGGTTGGGATGCGACAGAATCGGAGCCGACACAAAGGCGGACTTTAGAGCCTCAAAAGCTCGGATGGCCTCGGGCGGCCAGACCTGGGGATTACTGCCCTTCCTGGTCAGATCCGTGAGAGGCTTGGCTAGCATGGAAAAGTCCCCGATGAACTTCCGATAATAATTGGCGAAGCCCAAAAAGCGCTGCAGGGCACGAAGACCACTAGGCTGGGGCCACTGTAAGACAGCCGAAACCTTCTCAGGATCCATGGAGAACCCCTCAGCGGAAATGATGTAACCTAAGAAGGTTACCTGGGATCGGTGAAATTCGCATTTCTCAAGCTCACCGAACAGCTTGTTCTCTCGTAACCATTGCAACACTCGTCTGACATCCAGAATGTGGGCCTCCATGGATTCAGAATATACCAAGATGTCATCCAAATAGACCACCACACACTGCTGCAACAGGTCACGGAAAACATCGTTGATGAATTCCTGGAAGACTGCGGGCGCATTGCACAACCCAAAGGGCATAACCAAGGATTCATAATGACCGGTCCTGGTGTTAAACGCGGTCTTCCACTCATCGCCCGCCTTGATCCTTACCAGGTTATATGCCGCCCTCAGGTCGAGTTTGGTAAAGACCGTGGCCCCTTTGAGGCGATCGAACAGCTCGGAAATCAAGGGTATCAGGTAAGCGTTCTTGATCGTGATGCGATTGAGACCCCTGTAATCGATGCAAGGCCTCAATTCACCGCCCTTCTTTTTCACAAAGAAAAATCCAGCCCCTGCCGGGGACGAGGATTTGCGAATGTGTCCGCGTGAAAGCGCCTCCCTGACGTACTCCTCCATGGCCTCATTCTCCGCTACCGACAGTGGATAGACTTTGCCACGAGGAGGAACGGCACCAGATTGTAACTCTATGGCACAGTCGTATGGGCGGTGCGGAGGTAGGGCAACCGCACGCACCTTATCGAATACATCCCGGTACTCCTCGTATTCAGGAGGCAACAGAGAGTCCGAGGAAGTACTCAGCAACTTGACAGGCCCATGGATGCAACTAGCCCCACACTGCGGTGACCACGAGAGGATATCGGCCGATTTCCAATCGAAAGTCGGATTATGCTTCTGGAGCCAGGAGTAACCCAAGACCACCGAGTAGTGTGGAGACGAAATAACCTGGAGACAGACCGACTCTCTGTGAACGGCACCAATGGCCATCCCCACTGGAAGGGTCTCATGAGTCACGTGTGGCGGCAGAAGGGGTCTGCCGTCTATCGCCTCAAGAGCCAGTGGGGAACCTCGAGGCTGCAGAGGAATGGAATTGGCGGCAGCGAACACACTATCAATGAACAAACCACCAGCACCAGAGTCCACCAACGCCTGGGTCGTCACCGAGCCCCCGACCCAGGAGAGGACAACAGTAATCAGTGGTTTGTCAACACGGGAAACCGGGGACGAGGAGACTCCACCCAAGATCTGCCCCCGACAGGATCTCAGGTGCGAGCGTTTCCCGGACGGTTCGGGCATGCCAACCGAAAATGCCCACCGAGACCACAGTACATGCATCGGCCCTCGCGTCTCCGGAGTACCCTCTCCCCCTCGGACAGGCGAGCAAACCCCAGCTGCATGGGTTCACCCCCAGACAAGTCATCCCCAGGAGGCGTGGGAGGAGAGGGAGGCACGGGTGGGAGAGCAAAAGTAGGCGCCAATCTGTTAGAAGGCCTCCGCAGGCTCTCCTTAAAGGAAGGTCTCTCCCTGCGTCTGGTGTCAATCAAAATCAGGAAAGAAATAAGAGACTCGAGCTCCACTGGTAGGTCCTTAGCTGCAACCTCATTCTTCAAGGCATCCGAGAGACCATGAGAGAAAGCAGCGACCAGAGCCTCATTATTCCAGCCCACCTCTGCTGCCAGGGTACGAAACTCAATGGCGTATTCAGCTACGGATCGTGAACCCTGTCTGATGGACATAAGGAGCTTCGCAGCAGAGGCAGCACGAGCCGGCACATCGAATACCTTCCGAAGAGAAGCAACAAAACCGGAAAACTCGGCAACCACCGGATTGTTGTTCTCCCATAAAGGGCTGGCCCAGGCCAAGGCCTTGTCCGAGAGCAGCGAGATCAAGAAGCCCACCTTTGATCTCTCAGTAGGAAAGGCATGTGGCAGCAACTCGAAGTAAATGCCCACCTGGTTAAGGAAACCTTGGCACTGAGTTGGCTCTCCCCCAAAGCGCTGTGGAAGGGGGGCAGAACCGGTCATACCCCGAAACACCACAGGCGCAGCAACAGGTGTCGGGGTAGACTCTGGCGCAACAACAGGAGCGGCAGTAGGAGCGGGCCCAGGAGCGACAACCGACCCATCGGCAACGGAAGCTAAATGAGCCGTGCGTTCAAGCAGGGTTTGCAACGCCACAGCGAACCGACCCAACAGGTGATCCTGCTGATCAAGTCTGGCAACCAGCGTAGGTAGCGAGGATGGCCCTGTACCGTCAGAATTCATGGCTTGGTCCTAATGTCATGGAACCATGAACCAAACGTACAACAAGTGATGAGTGGAAATAAGAAGGCTTTATTGAAAATAAAGCTGTATGGCAAAAGTCCAAACGGATGGCTAAACCGAAGCAGGGTCTTGCGAAACCAGAGATCAGGAACCAGAAGGGTAGTCAGATGAAGCCAGGATCAGGAATCAGCAGGGTAGTCAGACGAAGCCAGGATCAGGAATCAGCAGGGTAGTCAGACGAAGCCAGGATCAGGAACCAGAAGCAGCAGCAGTCTTAGAAGCATGTGAGCACAGGAGGACCAAGCAAGGAACTGAAGCCACAGACCTCCTATATATATGAGCTAGGCATCCAGCTCCTCCCAGTGGGAAGGAGGAGCCGCAGGGTGGGAGGCTACAAGAAAACCCAGAAACCAAGATGGCCGCCAGCACATGTCAAACGAAGGAGAACAGCAAGGAGGTAAGACCATGACAGTCGCTCAACACTAACCACTACCAACAATACCACTAAAAAGTGACTGAATTACTATACTATTACTGAGCATAAACACTGTAGATAGACCAATATTACCACCATACAGTGGCTATATAGTGGTGGTTAGGTTTACACAGGCTCTCTGCAGACCATAAGTGATTACACTGCAGTAAAAATCCATTGACTTACTGTGGATGCATATGTTCTCCGATTGTCACTTTTCCCATCTGACCCAGACCACCTTGATGACTTCATCCAGCCTCCATTTGCATCTGCAAAGTTTTCAATAGGAACATCGTCAGTTTCTCACTTTTCCAGCATCCGCCCATCCTTTCCCCAACATATACAAACTCTCCATCATGCTGATACTCCCAATTCTACACCTGTTGCTGCACCATCAGCCACTATAACTGCACATGCTGTGGCGCATGGTGCATGAGATACTGTGTTTCCAAAACGTGTCTTAACTACTATTACCACCCCACACACACACACACAAAAAAACACAAACAAGATGGTGAAAAGAAAATACTCCTGAAAACAATAGTGGTAATTGGATAGTGCCCGAACGAACAATCATTGTAGATTCATAGTTCCCTATATTGTTATAATGCACCACACAGTCTAAAAGCCATCTTTTGCAACCTCAAACAGTGATGGTGCCATCTTTTGTGCCTCACAAAGTGATATCAATCTTCTCAGTGTCCCCACAGTAATAGTGCTCCTTTTGTGCTCCCTCCAAGTAATAACGCTACTGTGCCCTTAATGTTGTACTCATGTGCCCTCTAGACAGTAATAATGACTCCTCTATACCCTAGATAAAAAAAAAAAAAATATATATATATATATATATAATAACAATCTTTAAATATTTTTTCTCCAGATTTTGATTCTTATGAACTATGAGGGTCATTTATTAAGACCTGCACTGGCGGTGGATCGCCAAAGTTATAACGAGGCACCAGCCTCTACATAACTTCAGCACATCCAGCGCCACTTCTAAATGTAAGACAGCTTGCTTGTTGTCTTACATTTAGACCATTTTCTACAGCTAAAACAGGTGTAGAAAATGTATGAATGAGCCAGGCCTGCCCATCCGTCCCCTTCCCCACTCATGCCATGCCCACTTTTTTTTAGACCTGGCATGAGTGGGGAAAAGTTGCAGACTGTTGCGAAACTAACCGTTGTGCTGCCATCTGCACCTGAAATTCACCTAATATAGGCGTATTTCAGTATAATAAATAAGACCCTATGTAATTTCTCTGGATATATATTTCAAGTTCATATCTTTTGGTTTCTTAGAGCTTTTACAGAAAATTGGTTAATACTTTGTACCTGCTAATTTCTTTTTCTTTGTTCTGTTTCATTCTATAACATTGAAATTGCTTTAATAAATGTAGATTTTTTTGTGTAAAAAGTGAAAAAGTTTCTTCTTTTTAATAGATAAAGTCAAATCCATAGAATACAACTCACCTGGAGTCCTACAATCAGGGAATTTCTTATCTTTCCACCTTCTGTGGTGATTTATGTTTCATTTGTAACTGCTCAACGGGTACATTATTCAAAGCCATAGCTAGACTTTTCTTCACCTGGGGCAAAGGATAATTTCACTGTCTTTACCTTGAATCTAAATACCCAGGAAAAGTGGCTTCTTTGTGCTCTCCTAGTCACTTTGAGGTTTGTTCCACAATGTTTTCCTTAGATACCGTGCTTATTTCTTTCTTTTTATATACACAAAATATGTTATTGTGTCTCATCCTGAATCCATTAATATTTAGTCATAAAGTATGAGTCAGAGAGATTGAAAAAAATGACATTGCAAAGCACAGCTGGAAAAAGTAAAAAAAAAAAATAGCAAGAAAACATGCATGAAAAGAAACATTACTAAATGGTGCTGTTCGATATTTTATGTTTTATATAAAGTCAACATAGAAACATAGACCAAATATTTCTATAATATTTGAGTATCTATTCGTATAGTTGTAGGCTTGTACAAAATTCACGTAGTTGCTATGGACACAAGCTGAAAATGTTGAATTATTTCTAAATGGTCATTCTTTAGGTATGACATAATTCAGTGTTTTCACTCAGAAGGACACGTTTTCAAAGTATCAGAAAACAAATTCTAGCAGTTATCTGATAGCATGTAAAATAGCTCTCTTTTACTGAAAAGTTTCCTGTTTTAGGTCACTTAGCTTTCTCAAACTTAGGGCCCTTGCACACAACCGTATGCCCTCCAAGACATATGGTCCGTGAGCGGGCCATATGTCCCGGAGCTGCAATGATTATGCGCACGGGAGCGCACAGCATCATAGATTACAATGATGCTGTGCATGTCGGGCCGCCCGCGGAACTATTGTCCAGCACTCATAAGATCATATTTATCGAGTCTAGACTATCTCCCAGCCTCGTGGTCCCTCAGCCTTGCCCAGCTGAGACCACAGTGACAGAGCCTCCAGGCCTCTGTTCATGGGTAACACACTGCCCCCCTTACTGACACCCTGGGAGGTGCTTTATGCCAGCCTGAGTACCACCAGCTGGTCTCACCTGTAGTGGAATAGGGGTGTGGACCACACTATCCACCCCTTCCTTGCCTCTAACCTGTGTGAAACCTGTCACTGTCTCACAGTACATATTTTTATTTTTTTATTTAATATGCCCTATACACTTTCAACAGAAATAACTGCAGAAGTGAACTGAGATAATATTTTTCTTGTTGGACGGAAATAGGCCACTATACGCTTTCAACAGAATTAACGGAAACAGTGCAGTGCGTTTATATTTTCTTTTTTTACTGAAATACGCCCCTATATGCTTTCACCAGAAATAACTGCAGAAGTGAAATGCGTATATATTTTTCTTGTAGCACTGATATAAGATACTAAGATATTAGCCACTAAAGGCTTTTCAACATAGCACTTGCAGCCCAATTACAAATTGCAGGAATGACAGAGCTATCTAATGGCTATTTGGATCCTCAAATAATCTTTTCCTGCACTTGTAAATTACTTTCTTATCAATGTCCCTAGCGCCTTCTGATGTCTCTCCCTGCACTATGATGCTGTTAAATGATTCCTCCCTATCCTTTCCGTGCACTTATAAATAGTTTTTTCTATTTTTTTTCCCACAATCAGGTTTTTCCAATTGCTGTCTCAGCGCCTTCACATGTCTGTCCCTGCCTTCTGAACGCTTTAAAATGTCTGAATATAAAATGGCCGCCGTATTTTTAGGGCTGTGACATCACAGGCCTGGCTGGCTGCTGATTGACATGCCTGCATGCAGCCAATCTAGGTGATCCGGCCTTCCCAGAGTTCCATCTTAGGAAAAATGTGAATTCCACTTCGTCAGCTTCGTGTGTGCTCCCATGCGGAAGGCATACGGTCATGTACAAGGACCTTTAGTATGTATTTGGAACAATCCAGTCATAGATGTATCTAAATGATAAAATGCTAGTGTGAAGTCTTGTCAATTACTGTGATAATATGTCACGGAAGATGTACAGGAAACTAGAAGACACAAAATGAATATCCGACTCACTGGATCCAAAACTAAGGAACAAAAGGGAGAGCCCTGCATCAGACCTGGCTCTCTCCCTGACTGCTCAGCCTATGCGAAAATCCCAATGGTAGATGATCGCATATCCTCGTACCTCGACTGTATAACACCTGAACACCCTATAATAGTGAGGGGACACGGCCACCGGATACCTACACTTGATACGGAGGGAGTCAGGGTCACCTGGGATCCAGCAAACAGAAAAACACAAATGAATGAACAAAACTTATCTGTAGAAGACTCAGAAGTAGGATCAGCATGCACACACTCCAGGAAGGAATATAAACCGCAAAGTGAAGCAGTCTGGGAAGATATTTAAAGGGATGCAAACAGTGCAACTACATGACAGCTGAGAGAGGCTAACGAGATGAGAAAATGAAAGCAAAGCAAAAGGAAGCTCAAGGAGGAGGTTCTGAAAGGCATCTGTCAGAGCTTCTCAGAAGTCTGGTGGTGACAGTACCCCTCCTTCTACGAGTGGACTCCGGACACTCAGAGCCCACCTTCTCAGGATGGGACCTATGAAAAGCCCTGATGAGACGAGTGGCCTTAATGTCCGTCACTGGGACCCACATCCTCTCCTCAGGACCATAACCCTCCCAATGAACGAGGTACTGGAGAGAACCGCGGACAATACGAGAATCCACAATCCTAGAGACCTGAAATTCAAGATTACCATCAACCACAATCGGAGGAGGAGGCAAAGACGAGGGTACAATGGGTTGGACATAAGGTTTTAATAAGGACTTATGAAAAACATTATGGATCTTCCAAGTCTGAGGAAGATCAAGACGGTAGGCAACAGGATTGATGACGGACAAAATTTTGTAAGGCCCAATAAACTTAGGACCCAACTTCCAGGAGAGAACTGTCACGGAACCATGAACCAGACGTACAACAAGAGATAAGTGGAAATAAGAAGGCTTTATTGAAAATCGAGCTGTAAGGCAAAAGTCCAAACGGATGGCTAAACCGAACCAGGGTCTTGCGAAGCCAGAGGTCAGGAACCAGAAGGGTAGTCAGACGAAGCCTGGATCGGGAACCAGCAGGGTAGTCAGACGAAGCCTGGATCAGGAACCAGCAGGGTAGTCAGACGAAGCCAGGATCAGGAACCAGAAGCAGCAGCAGTCTTAGAAGCATGTGAACACAGGAGGACCAAGCAAGGAACTGAAGCCACAGACCTCCTATATATATGAGCTAGGCATCCAGCTCCTCCCAGTGGGAAGGAGAAGCCGCAGGGTGGGAGGCTACAAGAAACCCAGAAACCAAGATGGCCGCCAGCACATGTCAAACGAAGGAGAACAGCAAGAAGGTAAGACCATGACAGTACCTCCCCCTCAAGGGCCCCTCCTCCGCGGAGTAAAGAACGGTTTCTGAGGGAAGCGTGCGTGGAAGGCTCGGAGCAAGGCAGGAGCATGGACATCTGCGGAGGGAACCCAGGAACGCTCCTCTGGACCATAACCACGCCAATGAACCAAAAACTGCACCCGACCGCGGACCAGGCGTGAGTCCAGGATATTGCTCACCTCATACTCCTCACGATTGCCCACTTGGACCGGACGAGGCCGAGGAACCGAGGAAGTGAAACGATTACACACCAGTGGCTTCAACAGGGAGACATGAAACACGTTGGAGATCCGCATGCCAGGAGGAAGCGCAAGGGCATAGGCTACCGGGTTTACCCTGCGAAGCACTCGGAAGGGACCAACAAAGCGAGGCGCCAGCTTGGGAGTGGGCACTCGAAGGTTGAGGTTGCGGGTGGACAACCATACGCGGTCTCCGACCTGGTAGGAAGGAGCGGGCGCTCGTCTGCGATCAGCCTGGAGTCTCTGGTGCTGCGCAGAGACCTCAAGGGACCTCTGGATCTGTACCCAAGAAGCACGTAGGACGGAAAGGTGATCCTCCACAGCCGGAATATCCTGGGGAGAGAATACCTCCGGTAACACGGCAGGTTGGAACCCATAATTGGCCATGAAGGGAGACGTCCCAGAGGAAGAGTTCACCGCCGTGTTCCTGGCAAACTCAGCCCAAGGCAGGAGGTCAACCCAATTGTCTTGGTGATCGGAGACATAGCAACGAAGGAATTGCTCCAAGGCCTGATTGGATCGTTCTGCGGCCCCATTGGACTGAGGGTGGTAGGCCGAGGAGAAAGAGAGATGAATCCCCAACTGGGAGCAAAAGGCGCGCCAGAACCTGGACACAAACTGACTCCCCCGATCCGACACAATCTCCTTGGGCAAACCGTGCAACCGGAAGACCTCCCTGGCAAAAATCGTGGCCAACTCTTGTGCAGAGGGTAACTTCTTGAGAGGAACACAGTGGCACATTTTGGAAAACCGATCCACAATCATGAGAATGACCGTATGGCCTCGGGATGCAGGGAGGTCCACAATGAAATCCATCCCCAGGTGTGACCATGGACGCTCCCCGGTGGCTATGGGTTGCAAAAGGCCCAACGGAAGGTGCCGAGGGGACTTACTCTGGGCACAAACGGAGCATGCCGCTACATATGCGGCGATGTCGGAACGTAGAGAAGGCCACCAGAACAGACGTGAAACAGCCCAGGACAGCTGATTCTTTCCAGGATGCCCCGCGGCCTTGGAGTTATGGTAGGTTCGCAACAACCGAGTGCGCAACTCCTCAGGCACAAAACATCTGCCATTGGGTCTCCCAGAGGGAGCACCAGATTGAGCCGCCAAAATCTGCTCACCCAGGGGAGAGGTCAGGCTGGTGCGAATGGCGGCCAGGATCTGATTCGGAGGTATGACCGAAGTCGGAATCGACTCCTCCCCGGACAGCTCGGAGTACTGCCGTGATAAGGCATCCGCTCTGATGTTCTTGGAACCGGGTAGGTAGGAGACCACGTAATTAAAACGTGACAAGAACAGAGCCCATCTGGCCTGACGTGGTGTCAATCTCTTGGCCTCAGAGAGGTAGGTCAGATTCTTGTGGTCCGTCAGGATGAGAACCGGAACCACCGAGCCCTCGAGCAAGTGCCTCCATTCTTTAAGGGCCTGCACGATGGCCAATAACTCCCTGTCACCAATCTGATAGTTGCACTCCGCGGAAGACAGTTTCCGGGAGTAAAACCCACAAGGAAGCAGAGGACCCTCTGGTGTTCTACGCTGAGACAGAAGGGCGCCTACTCCCGTCTCAGACGCGTCCACCTCGAGGACAAAAGGCAACCCAGGGTTGGGATGCGACAGAATCGGAGCCGACACAAAGGCGGACTTTAGAGCCTCAAAAGCTCGGATGGCCTCGAGCGGCCAGACCTGGGGATTACTGCCCTTCCTGGTCAGATCCGTGAGAGGCTTGGCTAGCATGGAAAAGTCCCTGATGAACTTCCGATAATAATTGGCGAAGCCCAAAAAGCGCTGCAGGGCACGAAGACCACTGGGCTGGGGCCACTGTAAGACAGCCGAAACCTTCTCAGGATCCATGGAGAACCCCTCAGCGGAAATGATGTAACCTAAGAAGGTTACCTGGGATCGGTGAAATTCGCATTTCTCAAGCTTACCGAACAGCTTGTTCTCGCGTAACCGTTGCAACACTCGTCTGACATCCAGAATGTGGGCCTCCATGGATTCAGAATATACTAAGATGTCATCCAAATAGACCACCACACACTGCTGCAACAGGTCACAGAAAACATCGTTGATGAATTCCTGGAAGACTGCGGGCGCATTGCACAACCCAAAGGGCATAACCAAGGATTCATAATGACCGGTCCTGGTGTTAAACGCGGTCTTCCACTCATCGCCCGCCTTGATCCTTACCAGGTTATATGCCGCCCTCAGGTCGAGTTTGGTAAAGACCGTGGCCCCTTTGAGGCGATCGAACAGTTCGGAAATCAAGGGTATCGGGTAAGCGTTCTTGATCGTGATGCGATTGAGACCCCTGTAATCGATGCAAGGCCTCAACTCACCACCCTTCTTTTTCACAAAGAAAAATCCAGCCCCTGCCGGGGACGAGGATTTGCGAATGTGTCCGCGTGAAAGCGCCTCCCTGACGTACTCCTCCATGGCCTCATTCTCCGCTACCGACAGTGGATAGACTTTGCCACGAGGAGGAACGGCACCAGGTTGTAACTCTATGGCACAATCGTATGGGCGGTGCGGAGGTAGGGCAACCGCACGCACCTTATCGAATACATCCCGGTACTCCTCGTATTCAGGAGGCAACAGAGAGTCCGAGGAAGTACACAGCAACTTGACAGGCCCATGGATGCAACTAGCCCCACACTGCGGTGACCACGAGAGGATCTCGGCCGATCTCCAATCGAAAGTCGGATTATGCTTCTGGAGCCAGGGGTACCCCAAGACCACCGAGTAGTGTGGAGACGAAATAACCTGGAGACAGACCGACTCTCTGTGAACGGCACCAATGGCCATCCCCACTGGAAGGGTCTCCTGAGTCACGTGTGGCGGCAGAAGGGGTCTGCCGTCTATCACCTCAAGAGCCAGTGGGGAACCTCGAGGCTGCAGAGGAATGGAATTGGCGGCAGCGAACACACTATCAATGAACAAACCACCAGCACCAGAGTCCACCAACGCCTGGGTCGTCACCGAGCCCCCGACCCAGGAGAGGACAACAGTAATCAGTGGTTTGTCAACACGGGAAACCGGGGACGAGGAGACTCCACCCAAGATCTGCCCCCGACAGGATCTCAGGTGCGAGCGTTTCCCGGACGGTTCGGGCATGCCAACCGAAAATGCCCACCGAGACCACAGTACATGCATCGGCCCTCGCGTCTCCGGAGTACCCTCTCCCCCTCGGACAGGCGAGCAAACCCCAGCTGCATGGGTTCACCCCCAGACAAGTCATCCCCAGGAGGCGTGGGAGGAGAGGGAGGCACGGGTGGGACAGCAAACGTAGGCGCCAATCTGTTAGAAGACCTCCGCAGGCTCTCCTTAAAGGAAGGTCTCTCCCTGAGTCTGGTGTCAATCAAAATCAGGAAAGAAATAAGAGACTCGAGCTCCACTGGTAGGTCCTTAGCTGCAACCTCATCCTTCAAGGCATCCGAGAGACCATGAGAGAAAGCAGCGACCAGAGCCTCATTATTCCAGCCCACCTCTGCTGCCAGGGTACGAAACTCAATGGCGTATTCAGCTACGGATCGTGAACCCTGTCTGATGGACATAAGGAGCTTCGCAGCAGAGGCAGCACGAGCCGGCACATCGAATACCTTCCGAAGAGAAGCAACAAAACCGGAAAACTCGGCAACCACCGGATTGTTGTTCTCCCATAAAGGGCTGGCCCAGGCCAAGGCCTTGTCCGAGAGCAGCGAGATCAAGAAGCCCACCTTTGATCTCTCAGTAGGAAAGGCATGTGGCAGCAACTCGAAATAAATGCCCACCTGGTTAAGGAAACCTCGGCACTGAGTTGGCTCTCCCCCAAAGCGCTGTGGAAGGGGGGCAGACCCGGTCATACCCCGAAACACCGCAGGCGCAGCAACAGGTGTCGGGGTAGACTCTGGCGCAACAACCGGAGCGGCAGTAGGAGCGGGCCCAGGAGCGACAACCGACCCATCGGCAACGGAAGCTAAATGAGCCGTGCGTTCAAGCAGGATTTGCAACGCCACAGCGAACCGACCCAACAGGTGATCCTGCTGATCAAGTCTGGCAACCAGCGTAGGTAGCGAGGATGGCCCTGTACCGTCAGAATTCATGGCTTGGTCCTAATGTCACGGAACCATGAACCAGACGTACAACAAGAGATAAGTGGAAATAAGAAGGCTTTATTGAAAATCAAGCTGTAAGGCAAAAGTCCAAACGGATGGCTAAACCGAAGCAGGGTCTTGCGAAGCCAAAGGTCAGGAACCAGAAGGGTAGTCAGACGAAGCCTGGATCGGGAACCAGCAGGGTAGTCAGACGAAGCCTGGATCAGGAACCAGCAGGGTAGTCAGACGAAGCCAGGATCAGGAACCAGAAGCAGCAGCAGTCTTAGAAGCATGTGAACACAGGAGGACCAAGCAAGGAACTGAAGCCACAGACCTCCTATATATATGAGCTAGGCATCCAGCTCCTCCCAGTGGGAAGGAGAAGCCGCAGGGTGGGAGACTACAAGAAACCCAGAAACCAAGATGGCCGCCAGCACATGTCAAACGAAGGAGAACAGCAAGAAGGTAAGACCATGACAGGAACCTTCAATTTGATATTCTTAGTAGACAACCACACCAGAACACCAACATTCAGGTCCGGACCAGGCACACGTCTCTTATCCGCCACACGCTTATATCTCTCACTCATGCTCTTTAGATTATCCTGAATCTTTTGCCAAATAGATGACAACGACGAGGAGAATCTGTCCTCATCAGGTAAACCAGAAGACCCCTCTCCAGAGAATGTCCCAAACTGCGGATGAAACCCATATGCACCAAAAAATGGTGACTTATCAGAGGACTCCTGATGACGGTTATTTAAAGCAAACTCAGCAAGGGACAAAAAAGAACACCAATCCTCCTGATTCTCCGCCACAAAACAGCGCAGATATGTCTCCAGATTCTGATTGACGCGCTCTGTCTGGCCATTCGACTGCGGGTGGAAAGCAGAAGAGAATGACAACCGAACCCCCAAGCGAGAACAGAAAGCCTTCCAGAATCTGGAAACAAACTGCGTGGCCGTATCAGAGACTATGTCTGAAGGAATACCATGCAATTTGACAATGTGATCAATAAATGCCTGCGCCAGCGTCTTAGCATTGGGCAAGCCAGGAAAAGGAATGAAATGCACCATTTTGCTAAAACGGTCAACCACCACCAGAATCACAGTCTTCCCCGAGGAATGAGGCAGGTCCGTAATGAAGTCCATGGACAGATGTGTCCAAGGACGGGAAGGAATGGGTAAGGGAAGGAGAGGACCTGATGGCCGTGAATGAGGAACTTTGGCACGAGCGCAGGTCTCGCAGGCTGCCACAAAACCCTCAACCGACTTACGAAGCGCCGGCCACCAGAATCTCCGAGCGATGAGATCCACTGTGGCTCTTGCCCCTGGGTGCCCAGCAAGGACAGTATCGTGGTGTTCCTTAAAAATCTTGTGTCTTAAAGCGAGAGGCACAAACAACCTCCCAGGAGGACAAAGATCAGGAGCCTCTGACTGGGATACCTGAACCTCTGCCTCCAATTCAGGATAAAGAGCAGAGACCACCACACCTTCAGCCAAAATGGGACCCGGGTCTTCAAAATTCCCACCTCCCGGAAAACAACGTGACAGGGCATCCGCCTTCACATTCTGACAATAAAATTAAACCTGGAAAAAAACAAAGACCATCGGGCCTGTCTCGGGTTCAGACGCTTGGCTGACTCCAAGTAGGTCAGATTCTTATGGTCAGTAAACACGGTAATAGGGTGGCTGGCTCCCTCTAGCCAATGGCGCCACTCCTCAAAAGCTAACTTGATGGCCAACAACTCCCTATCTCCCACATCGTAATTTCTCTCTGCGGAGGAGAGTTTCTTCGAGAAAAAGGCAAACGGTCGCCATTTGGCAGGAGAGGGACCCTGAGACAAGACCGCACCCACACCCACCTCAGAAGTATCAACCTCAACTATGAAGGGTAGAGAAATATCAGGTTGTACCAAGATGGGAGCGAAAGCAAAACTCTCCTTGATATTAGAAAAGGCCTTACGCGCCTCTACCGACCAGGAGGAAAAATCTACCCCCTTTCTAGTCATATCAGTGAGTGGTTTAACAACAGAGGAATAATTCAAAATAAACTTCCTGTAATAATTGGCAAAGACCAAAAAACGCATCAGCGCCTTCTGATTCTCAGGAAGCTCCCACTCAAGCACAGCGCGGACCTTCTCGGAGTCCATGCGAAAACCAGAAGCGGAGAGAAGAAACCCCAGAAATTGAATTTCTGGAACCGCAAACACACATTTTTCCAGTTTAGCGTACAACTTATTCTCCCGCAGGATGAGCAAGACCTGACGTAAGTGTTCCTTATGAGTTTTGAAATCAGGAGAAAAAATGTAATCTAGATACACTAATACAAATTTCCCCATTAAATGATAAAAAATGCTGTTCACAAAATGCTGAAAGACAGCTGGAGCATTCATTAAAACAAAAGGCATAACCAAATTCTCAAAATGGCCCTCAAGGGTATTGAAGGCCGTCTTCCATTCGTCTCCTTCTCTGACCCTGACCAGGTTGTATGCCCCTCTTAGATCCAACTTGGAAAAAACTTTAGCCCCAACAATCTGGTTAAACAGGTCCGGGATCAGAGGAAGCGGATAAGGGTCACGAATTGTGATACTGTTCAGCTCCCTGAAATCCAGACATGGTCTTAAAGAACCATCTTTTTTCTTAACAAAGAAAAAACCAGCGGCAACAGGTGACTTCGAGGGTCGTATGTGTACCTTTCTCAGACTCTCAGAGATATAAGCACGCATAGCGACCCTTTCAGGTTGGGAGAGATTGTATAAACGAGATTTAGGCAGCTTGGCGCCTGGGGTGAGATTAATAGGGCAATCGTACTCCCTGTGCGGGGGCAAGTCCTGAACACCACTCTCAGAGAAGACATCCGAAAATTCAGAGAGAAAAGATGGTACAGTCTTAGTAGAAACCTCAGAAACAGATGTTGTGAGACAATTCTCTCTGCAAAAGTCACTCCAACCATTTATTTTCCTCGCTTGCCAATCAATGGTGGGGTTATGTTTAGTGAGCCAGGGTAGCCCCAACACAAGAGGAGTAGGCAACCCGCTAAGGACGAAACATGACACATCCTCAACATGAGCATCACTCACAATCAAACGGATATTGTGAACTATGCCCTTTAACGATTTCTGAGAAAGTGGAGCGGAATCAATAGCAAAAACAGGTATATCCTTTCCCAAAGTGCATACCTGGAAACCATGAGTTATAGCAAATTGATTATCAATAAAATTGACAGCTGCTCCACTATCTACAAAAATCTCACAAAAAATGTTCTCGCTCTCTAGCGCCACCGTGGCAGGTAGGTCAAAACGGGAATTACAAGCAAACGGAAAACCTTCAATTTCTGCATCAACCTTGCCAATGGTAACAGATGGAACATTTTTAAAGGATTTTTTTCTTTTAGTCTCTTTATTACTCTCAAAAGACTGTCTGAATCTCCTAGAGGGACAAACATTTACCAAATGATTTATACCCCCACAACAGAAACAAACCTTCCTATGAGGACTGAATCTTCCACTGTCAGAGGCAATCAAACCGAGCTGCATGGGCTCCTGCTCAGAAGGGATTGAGAGCGACTGAGACCCCTGTGCACTGAATGAGACCGCCGCACTGTCCTGGGACTGAGTATGACAGGAAGGAGTGATCTCTCCTCTCTCTCTAAGACGCCTGTCAATACGAACGGCCCGAGACATGGCAGAGTCCAAGGAGGTAGGTCTCTCATTAAAGGCAAATGCATCTTTCAATCCCTCTGAAAGACCATGGCAAAATTTACTTCGGAGTGCAGCATCATTCCAACCAGTATCAGCTGCCCATCTCCGAAATTCTGAGCAGTACATCTCTGCGGATTGTTTACCCTGACATAAAAGACGTAGTCTAGACTCAGCCAGAGCAATACGATCCGGATCATCATATATCTGACCCAGGGCTAAAAAAAATTAATCCACTGAACGGAGGGGCCGTGCCCCCACCGGCAGTGAAAAGGCCCAGGACTGAGCGTTATCCCTGAGCAGCGAGATGATGATCCCCACCCTCCGTTCCTCATCACCAGAGGAATGGGAAAGTAGGCGAAAATGGAGTTTGCAAGCCTCTCTAAAACAAACAAAATTCTCACTACACCCGCAGAACGTATCCGGGAGAGAGATCTTAGGCTCAGAACAAACTCCATGAACGCAAGCTGAACCGGTCACCTGAAACTGAGAAAGAGTCTTATGGAGATCTGCTACCTCCAATGAAAGACCCTGCATGCGTTCAGTCCAAAGTGACGGATCCATGCTTGAGACGGTTTTGGCGGTTTATAATGTCACGGAAGGTGTACAGGAAACTAGAAGACACAAAATGAATATCCGACTCACTGGATCCAAAACTAAGGAACAAAAGGGAGAGCCTTGCATCAGACCTGGCTCTCTCCCTGACTGCTCAGCCTATACGAAAATCCCAATGGTAGATGATCGCATATCCTCGTACCTCGACTGTATAACACCTGAACACCCTATAATAGTGAGGGGACACGGCCACCGGATCCCTACACTTGATACGGAGGGAGTCAGGGTCACCTGAACAAAACTTATCTGTAGAAGACTCAGAAGTAGGATCAGCATGCACACACTACAGGAAGGAATATAAACTGCAAAGTGAAGCAGTCTGGGAAGGAATTTAAAGGGATGCAATCAGTGCAACTACATGACAGCTGAGAGAGGCTAACGAGATGAGAAAATGAAAGCAAAACAAAAGGAAGCTTAAGGAGGAGGTTCTGAAAGGCATCTGTCAAAACTTCTCAGAAGTTTGGTGGTGACATAATACAATAGTAGAAGTATCAACAATATATTATTCACAAATAATGAATAAGAAGCTAATTAAAACTAGATAATGCTACTACTTCAGGTCACTTTTGCCTAATTAAAGGGTAACTGTCATGTTTTCATAAAAAAAATCTATTTTAGCATGTTACTGCTGAAGCAGAATTATGCATAAAGCAATCTTTAGTTTCTTTACATACCACTGTATTCCTTGAGTTTTTCCCATAGTTACAGCTGTTTAAACATTTACAATATGAGGACCTTCTCAAGATGGCTCCTCTGCCAGTTCTCTGAGGCTAAAACTGCTTCTCCTCACTCTGAAGCCTAATGCAAGCATGCAGTGTGAAGAACCGCTCCTCCGTCTTCCTGTCTCCATAGCCATAGCAACTGTCTTTTAATGGAGCAGTAAAAAAGGGACAGAGGACATTAATGAAAGTTGTTATTATAAGGTAATTACAGATCTTTTGACAATCATTGACAGACTAACTCAGGTATACATGCCTAGCTCTAATAAACTAGCAAATAAAATAAAAATATGACAGTTGCACTTTAACTATATGAATTCCATTTCTGCAAGAACGTTATCTATGAAAACTAATATGATCAATGGGGGAGTTTTATCGAGGCATTTAATTTTTATGTGCGCTGCAACGTAACCATATGTTGTAAATGTATGAAGCAGGCTTACAAGCTTCGTCAGCTCCATACGTGGCAGGTGCCAGCTGTGTAATACCGCTAAGCAAAAACATCCTGTGCACAGTAAATGACCCCCAGTGTGTGTCCTCAGTGCTCTGAGTACAATAGTATATCTTAAAAAAAAAAATGAAAAACTAGAAAATCACTGCGGCATGAAAGGATTAACCTTTATATTTGTAGTGGTGAGCTAAAATTATTTATTTCTCATCCATTCTAAAAAATATTTATACAACTATTATGTTTGTGTTTTAATTCCTCACAAATGATCATTATCTTCTTAGATTTAACCCCTTATATGGCGCTGGATTTTGATCAAAAAGTACACTAATGCCTCTTATATAGTATGCAATATAGGGGTCCGTAGACTAATTATTGCACTGAGAAGCAATGTTAATTTTGGCAGTTATAGATAAAAGCTAAGCTTGTGGATGTGCGATCTAATTCTCTTTTTTTGAACAATAGTATATCACCTTAACAATGCTTGCAATGTAAGCACTTAAAGGGTATAAAACCGGTCAGCTGACGAATCACCCTAGCGACTAGTGTTGAGTGAAGCGAGCTTTGGATGCTTGATTCAAAGTCACTTCATTCAAAACTTTGGAATAATACTGTATGGAGACTTGCGTACTTCTGGGTTTTTGTGCTCCCAGATGCTGTGGTCACGTTTGACCATGGTATCTGAGGGGTTAAAAGTATGTGATCAACGTCATCATTGATCTTATACATTAGTACCAGGTGCCTGCTGTTTAAAACAGCAGGCACCCGGCAGCTATGGCGCCCGCCACGCTCGTGAGCCTCACCATCCAGCGCCGTACAAGGGGTTAAATCTAAGCATATAATGATAATTTGTGAGGAAGCATAATAGTTGTATAAATATTTTTTTATAATGGCTAAGAAATAAATAATTTAGCTCACCACTACAAATATAAAGGTTAACCCTTTCATGCCGCAGTGATTTTCTAGTTTTTCGTTTAAGTCTACAGAGCTGTGTAAGAGCTCATTTTTTTGCAGAGTAAGCTGTATTTTATGTTGGTACCATATTGGAGTGTATATGACTTTTTAATCTCTTTTTATAAGATTTTTTGGGGGAGGTAAAGTAACTACGGTTGAGCGAACCCAAACTGTACAGTTCGGGTTCGTACCGAACTTTAGGATTTTTTGACCCCTCCCCGAACCCGAACAGTTCAGTAAAAGTTTTGGTTCGGGTTCGGTGTTCGGCTATTTTATGGCCCTTTTTGAA